>NW_006408700.1:6241041-6242794 GCF_000296735.1 Chrysochloris asiatica
GTTTTGTTGTGCATAGGGTCGCTACGCTATTGAGTCAGTACCGACTCGATGGCACCTAACAACAACATAATGGAGTCCTGGTATGGCACTGTATTAATGCGCCAGACTGCAAAGCTGTTTGAACTACAAAGTCGGTGCTTCAAGCTTACCAGGTGCTCCTCAGAAACCCTATACAGGGTCGTTATGGGTCGGAACCGAATCAAAGGCACTTCACAACAAAAACAATAATGGAATTGAATGTAATGTAGTCAAGCTGAAAGAGAATTTTCTTAGGGTCTTACAGGCTGCCAACAGACTATAGATATATATTTTGGCAGAACTAGTTCTCTCTGGCTCCATTCTGCACCCTTTCTGTCATCTGATTTACAGATATTGAGATGCAATCCTGGAGAAATCTCCAGTCTGTTGTCTGACCTATGGACTTTGGACTTGCCACCCACCTCCCCACATAATTGTGTATGTCAATTCCTTGCAGTAAACCTATCTCTTGTCATACACATATATGGGAGGACTTTAAAAAGTTCACGGGAATTTTTCTACCAATTTTTTGAAGGTCACCCCCTCCCCATATTTTACTGGTTCTGTTTCTTTAGAGAAGCCTGACTTAGACACATGATACACACCAAGCTTCCCTAATCGTAGATTCCCAGTCAGCCCCATCTCGTCCTGCTTTATAGCCACAGTACCTTTATATCCACAGCTCTTCTTGTTCCAGTACATAAAGGCTCCGAATATGATGAAGACCAGGACAGTTGCGATGATAGAAATGTAGGTGAGATGAACTGTGGTTGGGACTATGTATGATGGTACAGAAGTGTTGGACAGTTGAAATGTAGTTGGGACCGTGGAGAGTGGTGCTGAAAAGGAACAAAAGAGTTCAAGTCCTTGTCTAGGCTCCAAATCTGAGGAGGCTACTCCTTCTTTAACTGCTGCTGTCTAAGGATGATGAATTATACAACCACTCAAATCCTCATTTGTTTGGGCTTCTGTTATATGGCGTTCGGCTGCTAACCACAAAGTGAGCAGTTCAAACCCATCAGGTGCTCCTCAGGAAAAGGATGAAGCTGTCTGCTCCCGTAAAGATTTACCATCTTGGAAACCCAATATAGGACCATTATGAATTAGAATCAAGCTGATGGCAGTTGGGTGGGTACAGGTCCTAAGTGAGCTCTTAAACATACTGATGTTTTGTTTTTGGGTGCCATCAAGCTGGTCCTGACTCATGTTGACCCTAAGAGTTACAGAGTAGAACTGCTAGGGTTTTCTTCATAAAATCTTTTTTTTTTAACTTTTTGCTATAATTTGAGTGAAGGTTTTACCAAACAGATCATCTGTTTACATTCAACAAATCATACATTATGTTTAATCTGGATTGTAATCCTTTCAATATGATGTCACTTACTCCATTCCCTCTCTTTGTTTCTTGTTTCGGTTCCTTCTTTCCTCACCCTCTGATCTTTTGACCTTGAATGGTTGACCATTGCATTATGTGCTTATCCCACTGGTTTGCTATCCCCCCTATATACTTAGCTATAGCTTGGCTGAAAATTGAGCCACAAGGATGATTTCAGTTCCTGACCTGAAGGTTGACCAAGGGTCATAGTCTTGGGGTTCCATCAGTCTCTCTCTGACCAGTAAGCCTGTTTGTTTTTTTAAATGATTTTAAGTTTTGTGGCACTGTGGATTAATGGGCTGGACTGCAAAAGTCTGTTTGCACCACAAGGTTGGTGGTTCAAGCTCACCAGCAACTCCT
>NW_006408700.1:6258219-6260263 GCF_000296735.1 Chrysochloris asiatica
AATAAAAGGTTATTAAAATCTCCTATTCTTCTTGTAGAAGGAGCTCTGGTGGCATAGTGGTTATAAGTTGGGCTGCTAACCTTAACGTCAGCAGTTCAAAACTACCAGCCATTCCACAGGAGAAAGATGAGGCTTTCTGATTCCATAAAGATTTACATCCTCAGAAATCTTATATGACTGTATGGCACACCAGCACCACTCTTATTGTAGAGTTGTCCACTCTTATTGTAGGATAACTATGAGTTGGAACTGACACAATAGCACACCACCACCACTCTTATTATAGAGTTGTTCTTTGTTTTCTTTAATTTTGTTAGAGTTTGATGTATATATCTTGGTATATATATATATATTCACATACACATATATATCTTTGATTAGGAGCATAGGTATCTATTATGGTTATATCCTCTTGTTCAATTGGCCCTTTAATAATTATATAATGCACTTCTTTTCCTCTTAAGCTGGCTTTTGCCTTGTGGTGGGTGGTTGTGGTTAAGTGCTGTCAAGTTGGTACTGACTCATAGTGACTCTGTCTAGGGTTTCCAAGGAGTGGCTGGTGGGTTTGAACCACTAATCTTGTAGATCAAATTGACCTTGTAATCCACTGCATTCTCCTGCAGTGCCAGTCTATTTTATTGGAGGTTAATATTGTCGTTCCTGCTTTTTTTTTTTTTTTTTTAATTGCTGTTAACTTGATACATTTTTTCCCCCATCTTTTGATTTTTTAGTTTGTTTTTGGTCTTTGTGTATAAGGCTCCAACCTCTGGCAGAGCAGGGACTGTGTTGGGGGCTGGACACACCTCTGGTCACCAGGGGAATGTGGGGAACAAGAGAGAATGACACCTTTCTCATAGTGAGCCACTGGTGTGAAACCTCACTATCATGCTTGGATCTAGTGCTGGCCACAAAAGTTCAAGATGGCCAAGCCAAGTTGATAGTTCACCTGTCTGTCTCTTTCCTTACCACCTTTGTAAGCTTCTTCTCCTAATCAGTATTCAGTCCATTTCTCTATCCTTTCCTCTAAAGCTCAAGGTCCCAGGATTATTATATATGTATCTGTTTCATTTGGTATCTCATATCTTTGTTGAAGAGTGTCTTAGTAGCATGTCTGTGTAGTTCACCACCTTGTTGGATGTGTTAGCTATAATCTTAATAAAAGCCTTAACATGTTGGCCTTTCACCTGCCATACCATTGAGGTTAGCAAATGAGTACAAACCATTTGCACAACCTCAAAACCAAACCAAACCCTTTGCCTTGAGATGATTCCGACTCTGAGTTGAGCCTGGGGAACAGACTAGAACTGCCTCTCAGAGTTTCCAAAGTTGAGCTCTTTACAGAAGCAGACTGCCACATCTTTTTCCTGAAGCACAGGTGGTGGGATTGAAGCAACAACCTTTCAGTTAGCAACTGAGTGCTTTAACCAGTGCACCACCACACCTCCTTTTTTCCCACCCAGGAATCTTTAAATATACTAATTGAGGCAGAAAAATATACAACCAATCATAAAACAACATGATAGTTTTCTGTAGTCAGATTTTCAGAGTTCATAACTAGAGATGGCTAATTCTAGTCAGGGAAAGAGGGGAAGGCTTCAGAGCAGGTGATAGTTAAACTAGATTTGGATGACCATCTAGAATTTGGACAAGGAAGAAAGAAAATTCCAGGCAAAAGAATGAGCATGAATGAAAGCTCCAACAGCAATGGTGCACAATGATTTAGAGGCTAGAAAGTACTTCTGTGGGGGAGGCCCATATGCAGTTGGGAGAGGAAATTGCATAGTAAGGAAGAGATGGCAAAAATGAGATGGGAAAGGTGTTGCAGACCGTCCAGATGTGGTCAGGAGTTCGAGGCCCTGTGGGCCCAAGTGTTGCAGACCCTACAGGCCATAGGCTCTGAGGAACAGACTCTAGCCACCTAGCAGACATAGCAAACTGTTTTTCATCTTAGTATTCAGTTATGTTTATTATTAATTGCATACATGAAGCCCTGATATCCACAGATAAATGTAATCTTTTCCTAAAAGCCGAGACTGTAAAATTC
>NW_006408700.1:6260601-6274638 GCF_000296735.1 Chrysochloris asiatica
AATTACGTATGTTAGCTGTACCTTGTCTTAGTCCCACCCAGCTTTGTGTAAAGTACCTCCCCTAAATAAAACGGAGGCGCAGGACGAATCCAGTGTGCATTACGACTGGCAAGGCGTGCGTTACAGCATGTAGGGGGCTCAGTCCAGCATTGCAACCATACTGCCTGTTTAGCCAAGATGTTTACTATGCAGGATATTACGGCCTTCATGGCTGAGATGTTTGCAATGCAGGATCTGCCTGATGCCAGTCCTGCATCCATTCTGGTTTCGGGGTATCTCTTTGTCTCTCTCTTTGTGTCCTTGTGTGTCTTTCTATATCTTTATCGCCCCCAGATATCCCCACCTCGTAAACCAAACACCTATGTCGAGGCCGGTCCCCAACAGAAAGGGAAGGTGGGTAAAAAATTTTTATGATAGACGAAGACTCCTGAGAAGGAAAATAAGAAAGGAATCAGTGAATAAGTCTATCACTCTTTCCCTCTCATACATACACGCGTAAATTTCAAGACAGTTCATGCATCGTTATTGCCTTCTTTAGTTACCTTTCTGTTCCAGCATATTCTTCCAGAACACCAAGAATTCATGGAGCCAGTAATTACAATCTCCCTGTGATATCTTCTTGAAATATTCTGCTAATTCTCTGTCCTTCTGCCACTTCTCCTTGATGCTCCTTGCTTCAGGGTGACCTTCAGTCCAGTTGGCATTCATTGTGTCAATCAAGAGGAAGAGCTGTCCATTGATGCTGAATTTCCATTGATGATGAACTGGTGTACTGGTCTGCTTTTTGCTGACAAATCAGTTTGACCTGCAAGGTGGGAGGATCTGAACCCAATCCACAAAGAGGTCAGTCTCTGTTCTTGCCACACCCATCACTTCCCATCAGTTCTATTTCCCTCCATGCACTTAGGGACCTAATCGCTGTCTCCTAGATCTTGTCCCCCACCTCCTTTTTTTTTTGACAATCTAGGTTCCATGGCCCTCAAGAGGTTGAATCTATGTTCAGTTCCTTGACACAAATAAACACAAAGGCCTTCCTCATCCAAATCTTTTAACTTTTCCCTCTCTGCTGACTGTCTTCAGGCTGTGGGTCCCTCTACACTTACCTGTGGTCATGTGGATCTCCTGCTTAATGTCAGCCAGGAGAAGCCTGAGCTCTTTGCCCAAGTCTTTCAGCACTTTTGTCTGTTCTTCCCATGCCTTCGTGGTGTTTACTTTCATACCCATGTCACCCAAGGGTCTAGCTTTGCTGCTGATACTGTCATAGTAAAGGAAAGGCTTTCCATCTACCAAACCCTGAACTTCACACCAGGGCTGTGTGGGTCTGGTCCAAGGCATCACCATGAAGTTGTAATAAAGAGAGTGGTCATCTGTAAGTGAAAAATTCAGGTGAAGATTGAGGTGGGAACATGTCTCCTTAGACCCCAACTCTCGGTGACTCCGGAAGACTCCCTCCAAAGGGCTAGGCTGACAGAGAGAGGAGTCTCTATTCCAGGCCGTCTCTAATCTTCAAACCCATCCTGCCCTTTAACTCTTTGGATTTCAGTAAAATACTTTGATGCCTGTTTGTTTCTCTCAGACCTGTATACTGTTACCAGGAGAATACATCTCAGAAATATTTCTAGGACACCTGCTAAATTCAGAGGTGCAAGAAATATAAGACAGCTTTGTCCACCAGGGGTTTACATACTAATTGCATAGACAGAATTTTCCACAAAAGGAAAAAAGAGACCGTATCCTAGGAAACATGTCACATTCATCCTGGGCACAGGGTGGGGAGTGGAGGGCTTGGCAGTGGAGGAGAGCTGCCTTATGTCACACTGTACTTTGTGCATAGGAACTGCCCATGATCATATGCTGCAATGGAATTATGGGATGATGAGGAAGAAAAGGTCTGTGTGGGGCAGATGGAGAGATGGAAGCATGAAGCTAATGTTCTGGATTCTGGAATGTTGAAGACAGTGAAGACAGCAGACTAGAGGGAAGGACTTGCTAAGTGGAGGGATGAAACATTGTGGAGCTAGGCTGGGTAGAAGTACCAGCCTGGAAATTTTTCTATTAAACCACATCCCCATCCCTAAGGATACAGGGACAGCACACACTTGCTGGAAACATACAATCTACTCCTCATTTCTGTGCTGCCTCTGATCTTACTTCTCCTTCCCATCCTGATTTCTTTCATGGCCCAGCAAATAGCTTGTCTTGTCCTGGGCATCTCCAGCCAGTGATGGTGATGGGAGATGGACAGAGTGGAGAATAGATGGTGGGGAGGGGTGATAGACCCTGAGTGGGGTCCTTAGTACTGTCTCTTCCCTGCTCCCTGCATTTTGCCCTGGTGGATCCCATGCTGTCCCAGGATACTCACTGCACAATGCCTCCAGCAGCTGCAGCAAAAGCCAAAGACATCTGATGAGGTGTGACATTCCTGTGTGGAGCTGGGAAGGAAAGAAACAGTGGCGTGAAGCCTGGGGGCTCCTGAAAGCAGAAAGAGCCAGTCTGCCCCAGTTTAGGCTCCAAGTCAGGAGATGCCAAAATGTGGTGACCCTATGAAACCAGGACATGGAAGGTGCTGTACCCATTGTCATCCTGAAGCAGTCAGTGCTTACCTATCCACAGTGTCTAGCAGAAATCAAGCAAGATGGTGTGGTGGCCTCCAGAGTGGTACAAAGAGCTGGCACAGGACAGACCGGAAGCCTGAACTCTGTACTAGTTTCTAACCCTGGTGTTGCTAGATCTTGTTATTAAGTGCCTGACAAAAGCTAGAACACACTAGGGATGAGACGTTCCCACTGGAGAGGGTTTGCTGCCCTCCACATTCAAGTACACACACAATGTAGCCACGTGATATGGTTCCCTATTCTGTCAGATTTCTGTTTCTTAAAATCTTAAAAAAATGGTTTTCCTTACCACTGTCACAGGTCCATTACACAAATGACTTTGAAGTGCTATAAAGATAGAATTACACATGGAATGACTTTTATAATTTACCTGTTAGAACCAGTAGAAAAGAATTCTAAAGAGGGAGATTGTTTTGCATGTTTATGATTACTAATTTTAAAAAAGAGTTCATATTTAGTAACAGATACATTCCTTTTAGAACACTTTCCCACCTCTTTTCCTCAAAACAAAACAAAACAAAACAATCCGCTAAACAAAACCCTTAATGATCAGGCTGCTCATTGGCTATCCCAGGCTCGTGTTCACCTTTCCTCTTCCCATCCTATACCAATAACACCTCTCTCTCCTCGTCACCGCCCCCCATTTCTTTAGTGCCCCCATTCGTGCCATTTTACCCTACGTCTCACCATATCTTCAATATCCACTCCTCTGTCTCTATTCCTATCAAATTACTTCTTTCTCTTGAATGACTTAAAATTCCCTCTCTTAACTAGCTGGAAACAGCAGTATGGTATCTGTCCTATCCTCATAGAAGGATTTCATATTAGACTGTATTCTAATGGAGTCCTGTATGGATCCAAGATCTTTAGGAAGCCAAATAGTTACCACTGGGGAAAGTTTGGGGACCCTGTGATTTGAATTGTGATAAAGCTTTAGTACCACCTTGATGTTTCTATAACTGTCACCTCCTATTGAGGTTTCCTCCTTGGACCCCTAACATCACTGTTCCCTTTTACCCTGTCATTTTCATAGCTATTCCACTAACTAATTTACCCTGTCACTTTCAAACCTATTCCACTAACTAAAATAACATTAATTTTATTACACACATTCTTCTGCAACTGGGTGTGGTGCTATAAGATAAGCACTGGACTGTTAACCACAAGATCAGCAGTTCAAACCCACCAGTCACTCCTCCCTCAGAAACCCTGTATAGGGTCTGAGTTTGAGTCAGAACTGACTCAAAGGCATTTAACAACATTCCTTGCTTATCCACATGGTTAAGTTCCAAAGGTCAACTTGTTTTGTTAAGCACCGAGGAGTTGGTTTTGACTCATAATGACCCTATATAGGGTTTCCAAGGCTGTAAATCTTCTCAGGAACAGAAAATCTCATTTTCTCCCATAGAGCAACTGGTAGACTTGAACCACCAACCTTGTGGTTTGCAGTCCAGTGTTTAGCCTACAGAGCCACTGAGCTCCCCAAAGGTCAGATTATTGTTGTTTTAGTGCTGTTGAGTTGGTTCTGATTCATAATGGCCCTGTGTAGGGTTTCTGAGGAGCAGCTGGTGGTGGTGTGCAAAAATGGAGGACAATCGCATCATTACATAACTGCCAAGTTACCTGATTATATTACTACCAAATTACATCATGACACAATTGCCAAACCGCTGGGAATCACAACCAACATTTCCCTCACCTCCCACCTCAACATTCATTAGTGCTAGATTCATGTCATTAATGCACAAAATAGTGTGATATTAGATTTTTTTTAAAAAAACAAACAAACTGTATTTCAGATAAAATGAACATTTCCATAATTTAGGATAAAGCAAAAAAAGATATTCCCTATCCTGATTCCATTAATACCACTTATTGTGCCTTCTGTAAATAATCTGCGTTCCTGAATATAATTTAAAAATTGGTCTACATGCTTGTGGGAAGCTTTGGTAGCCTTTTCTTAGTGGGAATTCCAGGTTTTCTGAATTCTTCCCTTTGTCTCAGGCATTCCATTTTGCACTCTTCATACAAGACTGGATCATTGTAATAAGCAGTTAGACAGCTGTTCATTGCAGAATTTTATTTCTGGCATTTTACTATCATAAGGATTCCAGAATCCTTGCAACATTTGGTAAAATCTTATGTTGTTGTTAAATGTCTACAAGTTGGTTCAACTCATAGCCACCCTGTATAGGGTTTCCGATGAGCACCTGGTGGATTTGAACTGTCAACCTTCTAGTTTGTAGTCCAGTGTTGATCCTACAGTGCCACACGAGGAGTCCTTCTACTAGTACCTGTGGGGTCGAGCGCCATTTTGGTGGGTAGACAAGGCGGTAGCCCAGAGGTGGCAGATAGATTTTTTACTATATGAAATGTTGGATAATAAGATAGTTGATTAATAAGAAGTAGGTCTTCTCTAAACCATAGCCTCCCTCCAAGTATACGTGATCTCCCCCTCCTCCCCCCATACACAAATCACTCAAGCATATTGCTCACACTCACTCTAACTCACAAAAACACTTTTGGCAAATCTTCTTACAAAGTATACATTGGAATCCTAATCCTTATACCTGTTTGGACTCCTGGTGTGGCATTGTAAGATGAGCACTGGACTGCTAACCACAAGGTAAGTGGTTCAAACCCACTAGCTGCTCTTTGGAAACCCTTTGCAGGGCCACTAAGTGTTAGCACCAACTCCAAGGCACTTACCAACGCCTGTTTAGAAATAGGCTTTGCTTTGTTATGTTAACAAGGACCCATCAGTGTAGGTGTGTCCTAAATCTAATCACTTCTAAGTTATAAAAAGAGCAAATCTGATACAAAGTCAAGTACAAAGATAGATACAACATGAGGGTCACCTAGGGTTACCAACATGGAAGGAATGGACATGGTCAAGACCTTGATTGGTTCTTTTAGCCTGCAGGACTGTGAGTAAAGAAATATCTGTTCTTTACAGTCACCTGTTTGTGGTATTTATGTTATAGCAGCTCTAGGACATGCCTATACCATCTAGGACTGCCTACACCATCCTGCACATCATTTTCTCAAGCACACACCCAACCATACACACACACTCAGTTCCTACCAAATCAGCTCTCTGCAAACACAGGCAAACCGACACCCTTCCCCCACTGTCATGTGTATTTTTTACAGTAGCCAAGGGAAATAAATGCAGATTTTGGATCCTGAAAGGAGGGTGTGTCTGGCAATAGCAAATACCTAAAATGTGAGGGAGCTTTGGAATTGGGCAATGGGTGGGGGCTGGCAAAACTCTAGGTGCATAATATAGAGATTAACAATGGACTTAAAAAGACTATTGGGGAAAGGAAAGAAAAGAAGAAAAAAAATTTTTTTAAAAAGAAAACAAGTGTGAATCACTATAATCGGATGAACTTGACCTATACTTACAGATGTAGTAGCTTAAAATAATAACCAAGAAAGAAAGTCTTCACAGCAAGGATCATTCCCATCGCCTCTGTATACAAGGTTGATAGGGATGGGTAACTGGCAAGTGTCTACTGGCTACCTAAAATGGGGGGTAGGGTGTAAAGGCACAAAGTGACTGCCTTACAAGTTTTCAACAAGGAGTTTAGATTCAGAGTGTGTGTGTGTGTGTGTGGAGGGGGTGATGGTGGAAGGTAGAATCCCCACTGAGATGGTTTTCATCCTGTCTAGACAGGTCTGGTGAAAGGATATGGGAACAAAACTTTCATGATTCAATAGTGAGTAATTGTTATCATAACTAATTGCATTTGTCACAACTGTAAAGGTAGAAGTTTTGTAGCAAAAAGGGGTGAATGGTTAATCTTACAGTTCTGGAACAGATGATCCTGAAACCATCAAGGGAGAAGATCGGAAATGAATGTGGGACCCTACCAGAGAAACAGTGATGCCAGAGATGGAGGGAGGCAGAGATGATGACATGGAGAGACAGAGCAGCTGAGGACTCTAGACTCATGGAGGGAGAGGGGATGTGTGTTGGCGGTGGAGGTGGGGGCAGGGTATGCTTTTTGGAGGTTGGAATGATTGTATATTCTGAGTGTTTTGGTGCACATAAAAACAAAAAACAAAACAAAACAAAAAACACAAGAGGGAATAGAAGCAAATACTGTTGAATGATGAAGCATGCAGGGGATTGTAATCATTGCAATGAAAACTATCAACTCACACACACACACACACAAAAGATTCTTGGGGAAGTACTTAAAGAGGAAATGGTGGTTATATGCTGTGGAGTCAGTTCTGACTCATAGTGACCCTGTACAGGGTTTCCAAGGCTGTAAATCTTTATGGAAGCAGAAAGCCTCATCTTTCTCTCACGAAACAGCTGGTCGTTTTGAACTGCTGACCTTGAGATTCGTAACCACTACGCTACTAGAGCTCCTTTAAAGAGGAAATAATGAGGGTTTAATAAAACTGTATGCCCGATAGGGTTTTGAAGAAAGAAAAAAAGGCTTTTGGTAGAAATGGTGGTGGTGTGCTATCATGTTAGTTCTAACTCACAGAGACCCTGTATTGGGTTGCCGAGGCAGTAAATCTTTACAGGAGCAGAAAGCCCCATCTTTTCCCTGTATAGTGGCTGGTAGATTCGAATTGCTGACCTTCTGGTTATCAGCCCAATGTGTGATCACTCTGCCACTAGGGCTCTTTGTTGATAGAAATATGGATGTTAGAAGCGCTGCTGGTGAGAGCCCAGAGGGAAATGAGGGATAAGTGATTGGAAACTGTAGGAAAGGAGATCTTTGCCTACAGTGGCAGAAAGCTTATTAAAATTAAGTCAAATGTGATGGGAAGGCAATAACTAGGAGGACCAACTGTTTATGAATGAGGATTTGATGGTTTGGGAAATTCTCTATCCAGATTGCAAAAGATGCTAATATTAGGAGACTCACTGTCAGGAAAACATGTTCTGGAGAGAAAACGAAGGTGTGGCTGGACAGTTTTTTCCTAGTGCCTGGAAAGATCAAAGTACAGCGCACCCTTGAACAATGAGTGCACCAGGGGTACCACCGACCTCTCTCTCATACAGTGGCAATTCCACCCTATGATCATCTCTCTAGTAAGTGGTAGTTCCTTATTCGCCCTTCCCCTTTAACTAGAGAGACAAACTGCTCACAGGAAGATGATTAGCATCACTCAGCATTTTAAGAAAATACTTGCAACATTTGAGCTCATTGAAATACCCACAGTGGGAAAAAAAATCATTATATAAGTGGTTCTGGGAAGTTCAAGCCCTCTATTTTTTAAGGGTCAACTGTATTCAGTTTGCAGGAATGTATGTCTTTTCTTTCAAACAAATGTAATGTGCCATCCTTCTATTCTGACCTCACTTTAGAGTTAACAATATTTTAGCTACCACGGCTCCCTGAAACAAAGAAAGACTTTCCAAATTCCTTCTACTCTCTTGTGACGCAAATACTTTTCTGGCCATTACGGCTTCCTGGAATTAAAGCGGGACTTTCAAATTTCCCGGTAATGTTAGTTAGCCAATCGGGAAAGAACATGATTGTGCAGTCAAAATCCTAACCAATAGGGTGAGACACAGCCTCAGCTCTGCTTCCTGGTTTGTTCCTGTGCTGCTACCACCCATCTGTAGAAGTAAAATTTTGTCTTGTTGAGATACTTTTGGTTTCACAGTGTCTGGTTGCGACATTGGGGCTTATTTACAAAAAGTCACACACAGGACATTTGAAGAGATTAAGCAAATAATTTAGCCATTTCAGCTGAACCCAGAAATAGAGATTACCCAGAAGGCCCGGTGGAGGAACCCTTGCATTGCGGAGTGGATCTATGCGACACACTAAAGACTTTTCAGAATGTTCCGTGGTAGAAATACAGCACTTGGGAAGGAAAGAAACAGAGAGAGGAGGGCATGGAAGACTGTCAGATTGCTCTGATTCTACAGGTAGGAAATAGGTTGATTGGGATTCAGGCCCAGAAGGGAAAAGCTTTCTGAGTACGAAAGTGCAGAGAGATGTGGGGGTGGGGGTGGGGAATGACCAGAGCTCATTCTGAGAGATATTACTTGATGACCGAAAAGAGACTAGAGGCGCAGGCTTATGGACAAGGGAATTCATTTACGAGGATGAAATCCGGCTGTGTCCTGCGGTGGCTGACTGGATCATGAAGTTTTTCTTCACGAAGGGTGGAGCTAGTGGGGGTGATTATTTGCGGAGGAGTCAGCTCTGACTCAGCAACTCTATACAGGATTGAGTCTGTTAATCTTTATGGGAGCAGAAAGCCCATCTTTGTCCCATGGAGCCACCGGTAGTTTTGAACTGCTGACCTTGCGATAGCAGCCAGACTATAACCACTGTTCTACCAGAGGGGTTAGGGTCTTTTTGTATCATGGGGTATTCATAAGCAGTTAAGGGTGGTATGCGGAACTAGGACATGTAGGAGAGTCAAAGGTGCAGGGTCATCTGTCCCCCTCCTAGAGAACAAAGGGGTTTCAGCAAGCGTAGTGGGAGGAAGGTCTGTAGGCTCCTTCCTAGCATGTTGCTGTTGTTAAATGCCTGTTGAGTTGGTTCCGACTCATAGTGAGTCCGTATAGGGTTTCCAAGGAGCGACTGGTGAGTTTGAACCGCTGACCTTGTGATTCAAAGCGACCTTGCTTCCAGCACATTTTCCTGCAGTGTCACACCAGGACCCCCAGCCCCACTAAAGCAGGAGAACAAGATAGCTCGGGAGGGGGCAGTCGGCTCCTTCCCAGATAGCAGAAGCAGGGGGAAGGGTCAGGAGGTGGTTTTGAGGTGACCTTGGTGTGGTCATTTTGAAGCCTTTAGTTTTGTCCCTACAAGGCTGAAAATCTGCTCAGCAGTAGATTGGCTTCCAGAAAGCAGAACAAGTCAGTAGAGATACAGACAACTGGTACTTGTCCTTTGATGTTATGTCAATTTGCCCCCACTTTGAAATGGTTGGACCAATTCCCCACTCCCAGCAACTTCTTCATCACAATCACTTTCCTCAACTGCAACATTGCAGCTTGTAAATCATTTAAGACTTTTTAAAATCAATTAAAGACTTTTTAAAAAAAGTCTTCTGCCTCTCCTTGCACAAAAGTGGGGCTGGGTAAGAACTGCGTGCACCTGTTCTGATTTACCTACAAATTCAACTCCAAGACACACTTGGAACCTGGATCTTGTGGGAACTGAGGTGACTGCCTGTAAACAGATTCTCCTCTAGTGCCTTTGTAGAACACGCTCTGTCAGAGAAAAACTCAGATCATAGAAGAGCAAGGGAACGGTCAGATTACCTTCTCTTGACACTGAGGTAAATTCCTCAGAAGTGCAGGACACTGGCAGAGGGACCCCCTCATCATCAGCCCAGCCCCTAGGACCCTTCTCCCCAGCCTCTCAGGGCTCCCTTTCACCCTCTGATGTTCTGTAAGCAGCACATAGGAGCCCACTCTGATGTTACTGAGGGCTTTCCAAGTGCACATACTGATGTCAGTATAGCAGATCTGACCATTCAACTGTGTTGAGGAGCCATGGTGGTACAGTGGTTAAGCACTTGACTGCCAATCAATAGGCCTCACTAAGGAACCCTATGAGGCAGCTCTCCTCTGTATTATAGGGCGGCTATGAGTCAGAATGGAGTCCTAGGTAGTGGTTTGCTTGTTTTTTTAATTCTGGAAGATCTGGGAACGGGTGGATTAACCAATAAAGGCTTTACAGTAAGCAAACTATGCTAGGACTTGTGTCGATTTACTAATTGCAGTGAACAAACAACTTCTCATCAGTTCCAGTGAAAATCAAGTCAAATCGCCCATTACTGATAAGTACATAAAGACTCAATGCCTTGCTGATTCTGTAATCCGACCCTGCCTGAGGAGGGGGCACATTCAGCATAGGTGGGGGTGGGGGTGGTGGAGGGGGTGGTAATGGAGGGTGGTTCAGGGCAGAGAGAGAGGAGGTGCCAAACTAAAATAACCAAACCCCTCACTGTCTACTGGCTCACTGTCGACTGGATTCCAACTCTTAATACAGAGTAGAACTGCCCTTTCTCCTGGGAGTGGAGAGTGGGTTGAACCCACTACCTCTCAGTTGACACCAGAGCACTTTAACCACTGCACAACTAGGGTTCCTTAACAGGTGCCAGCATGATATAAATAGAACCAGTGCCTCTGGGAATCCGTGTGTGGGGCTGTAGGAGGAACACTGGACTGCCAACTGCAAAATCAGTGGTTCACACTCACCAGGTGCTCCTCAGAAACCCTATTCTGGGTTGGGTCGCTATGAGTCAGAACTGAATTAACCACTACAACAGCGAGTGCCTGTGTTTCCTTGTCTCTGCAGATCTAGTCTCATTGACGGTGAGCCCCACATCCACAGCTTGTCTCCCAGCTGGAGGATCCCAATGGACTGTGAACCTCTAAGAGGTTGGCCCAGGGCCTTCTCCGGTGTTCCCTCCCCATGTGTCACCGTGCATCCCCACCACCTGGAGGCACCTGAATTCCCGTCCGGCGGGGCGTGGGTACCAAGGACACTGAGAAAACCAAGAGGTAAGTAGAACAAGAGGACCCAAGGGAGGAGGAAGAGAGGAAGGAGAAAGTGGAGAGACTGAGAATCCCCAGCGCTAGTAGCACTGACAGGAATAGGAACTCCAGACCCAGGCCCAGACCCCTCTCCTGCCTGCCTGTTTTATTTTTAGCACCCCATGGGCTTTCATCCCCTCCCCTTCCCCAGTCCATTTCTCTACTAATCTCCACACTTCCTAAAAATACAAACATTCTCCTTTACCTTCCCTGGACACACACATACACCACCCCCACTGGACTCAGGTTCTGCCCCCACCACAGCTTGTTGTACCAGCAGGTTTTTGTCCTTCCGTCCTGTGTTGGATGAAGAGGGCTGAGGTGGTGACGAAGTTCAGGATCCCTGGGCTATCTTGGAGGCACCTATGTTGTAAGTTGCTGTCCAGTTGATTGCCTTATGGCAGACTTAATGTGAGCTGAGTAGAACCGCTCCACAACTCAGACTGCTTCTGATGGCGATGTCTGCCTTCTAAGGTGCGTAGGCTGAGTTAGAACTACCAGCCTTATGGCTAGTCCAGCACTTGACTGTTTACGTCATCCAGGCATACTACCAACAGAAACCATCAGTTCAGGCCCATTGGCAGGGGTGAGGCCTAATGACTGACCCTACTACGTTCCAGCCAAGCCAGTGGTACCAAATTGGCGATTGCCACATGGCCATTCATAGGTGGAGAGCTTATATCAGTGCAGCTGAAAAAGAATGCAAATGGAATCACATTCTTGTCTCTACTGTCCTGCTCTGCCCCATTTTGGAATTTGTCACAATCTGTCTGTGTTGTTCAGGCCTGTTCTGTGTTAGATCAATTAGGCAGAACAGGTCCTCTTCCAGGCCTCTTATGACATTTTTTACATACTTTTCTCATGCGTAATGGTTCCTGAGGAGTCCTGGTATGGCGCTGTGGGTAAATATGCCAGACTGCAAAGCCGTTTGAACTGCAAGGTCGGCAGTTCAAGCTCACCAGCTGCTCCTCAGAAACCCTATACAAGATCGCTATGAGTCGAAATTGACTCGACAGCACTTAACAACAACAACAACAACAATGGTTCCCACAGTTCCACACTTAAACCTCCAGCCAGACGCACAGGTCTTTTCCCAGCACACTTATGTTGTCAGGTGCCATCGAGTCTGAACCGACTCATAGTGACCCCATGCACAGCAGAACGAAACAATGTCCGATCCTGGGCCAACCTCACTACCGCTGCCACACTTGAGTCCATCAATGCTGCCACCTGGCCAATCCATCATATATACCCCCTCATATCCCATACTTCATCCTTCATCCAGACTCTTTGACACTGTGCCTCTGACAGAGCCTCCAAATATACATGTCCCCTCTATAAATCCCCTATGCTTCTTACTTCACTCCTTCTACACACACAAAGTGCCTTCCAAATCTTCCTGTATAAAAGGTCTCCTCACACTCCCACGCCACTCTATAAACATATTGCTCACACACACTCACTTCCACCACACAGACTCCTCCCAGACCCGCTGGCTCCCTCAGACACACGGGTAGTTCTCCCTACGGTACACTCAGGCTATCCTCAGACACGTTCTTTCAATGCAAAGACCATCTCCCCTAAATGATTCTTTCACTTAAAAGATGGCTGACCCATTTCCACTCCGATCTCTAGAACACATCTGTCTTACAGACATCTCTCTCAGACACTCAACAACACATAACAACATGACAGTGCTCAACTGAGTGGCTGTGCTGAGTGTACAAGTCATGAGGTAAAAACATTGTGGTTTAAAAAGGAGACATTTACTATCACAAATTAATGAACTATTATAAAAACTGTTAAGTTGTATTCAGTCAATTTGTGACTCAGAGCACTTAACAAGCAACAAGGTAGAAGTGGCCCTTAGGGTTTTCTTAATAGTGTTCTCTTTTCTGAGGAGCGGTTGAGTAGGTTTGAATAACGGATCTTTCAGTAAGTAGCTGAGTGTTAACCACAGTGCCTCCAACACTCTTTACATACCTTGTTGTTGGGTGCTATTGAGATGATGCTGACTCCTAGTGACTCTCTGTTACCAAGTAGGAGTGTCCCATAGAGTGTTCTAGACCGCAGTCTTTATGAAAGCAGATCACCAGGTCTTTTCTCCCTCAGAGATGTTGGGTGGGTTCAAACCACATATCGCTCAGTTAGCAGAGTGTTTAACTCTTGCACCACCAATACTTCACTTTTATATAAGTTGTTGTTGTTAGGTACCATTGAGTCGGTACCGACTCCTAGCGACCTTATGCACAGCAGAACGAAACAATGCCCGATCCTGGGCCAACCTCACTACTGTTGTCACACTTGAGTCCATCGATGCTGCCACTTGGCCAATCCATCTCGTTAGGGGTCTTCCTCTTTTTTTCTGACCTTCCACCTTAACAAACATGATATCCTTCTCCAGCTACTGTTCCCTCCTGACAATATGTCCAAAGTATGAGAGATGAAGTTTGGTCATCCTGGCTGTACTCTGGCTGCACTTCTTCTAACACAGATCTATTGGTTCTTTTGGCAGCTCATGGCACTTTCAATATTCTTCAACACCATAACTCAAATACATTAATTCTTCTACGGTTTCCTTATTCACTGTCTAGCTTTTGCATGCATATAAGGTGATTGAAAATACCATGGCTTGGGTCAGGTGCACCTTAGTCCTCAAGCAGGCATCTTTGTTCTTCAACACTTTAAAAAGGTTTTGTGCAGCAGATTTGCCTAATGCAATATATTGTTTGATTTCTTGACTATTGCTTCCATGAGTGTTGATAGTTGATCCAAGAAGAATGAAGTCCTTGACAACTTCAATCATTTCTCCATTGATAAGAATGTTGTTTATTGGTCCAGTGGTGAGGATTTTTGTTTTCTTTACATTGAGATGTAATCCATACC
>NW_006408700.1:6276063-6278229 GCF_000296735.1 Chrysochloris asiatica
TTGGTTGTTATGCTATAACTCAGGCTTTAATTTATTTTCAGCCTGTTTTGTTTTTAAACTCTCTTTCCCTCTCTACGGCCCTGTCCTGCCCTTTCCCGTATTAAAAAACAAAACAAAAAATGTTCAGGGCCTGCTCTCGGGCTGAGTATGTGAGTGCATGCGTGGCAGAAGAACCCACCAGTGGTGAGGGTGGGGGATGTCGACTTGCTGAGGCTCCCTCTCCAGAATGGAGGTGTGCAAACAGTGGGCGTGCCAATGACCAGATACCAAAAAAAAAAAAACCAAAAAAAAGAAAATCAGAACAAAGCAAAACTGACAAAGTGTATTGTCCACTTTTGCTCCAAGGTTCCTGTGGCATTTTTCCATGGTGTGTCTGCTCCCCCTTCTTGATCTTGTCATTTGGTCTCGTCCAAGATGTCAGCTTTGGGCCTCCGAGCCTGGCAGATTAAAAAATATGCGATTTTTTTACTTCAGCTTCAAGTTCCACAAGCTATAAGCCTTCAAACTTTTAAAATATTCCTTATCTGTGTGGTTCCCAGTTTTGGAGCTCTGTTCTGGATCTGCTTTGCCTGGTATTCTGTGGTATTGCTGACGGCGACCTTCACAGCCCCTCCACCTTAGCCACCATCAAACTCTGCCAAAAATTGATTTTTAAAAAAATTCTACTGTATGGTGTTTATAAAAGAAGATCACAAGCCCTAAAATAGGAAAACCTGCAGAGCAGCTTGTTGGTCCAGTGCTTACCCTACAGATTCAGCTCACGCCAGCTCAGATTTTTTAGAGAAAGTGTAGTTCGGCTCTCTGGGTAGCAGAGACGTTGGATGGTGTGACTGGGCTGAAGCTGACCTTTTGAAATTGTGCAAGCAGTAAGCAGCTAATTTCTGAAGTTCAGGAAACTGGATTCCTATTTCCTGTATGGGGGTAGAGAGCCCTCTGTCTGGTGTCCAGTGCTGTGAATGTACTTGCCTGTGGTGGGTATGGTGGAAAAGTTTTTGATGGAGCCAAGCATACAGGATTGCAAAGCCAGTTGGAGCACTGATGGGGGCAGTTGGCCTTTGAGGCACTGGTTACCATGAAGAGAGAGCACTCAGAAGGCTATTACCAGGCCAGGCCATGGCTGCACGATTACAGAAGGGCCACAAGTTTGTGGTACATGTCCTTTCATTCATACAGTTGACTTATAGCATGAGAAACATGGGTACCTCTTCCTCCAGGAGTCTAGACTGAGACAGTTTAACATCGGGCTCACTGTAGAGGAGAATTGCTGAAAGGAATTCCATCTAAAATTGCAGAGTGTGCATTGAAGGGTGAATCTAGTACGTGACTTAGGTCATGGATTCAAATGCTGTTGAGTTGGCTCAGTCCATGACAATCCCATGTGTGCCAGAGGAGAGGTTATGGAGCTCAGTCAGCAAGCTAGCAAGGACACCGCCAGAAGTTTTCCTGGATGGTTCTTTTATTCTCTGAATAAAATGGTAGATGGTGAATTCTCATGAAAGTGGGAATTCTGAATTCTACTGAACAGAGCAAGGTAGACTTGGGTTTGTGTAGGTACAAGGGCCCAACTGGGAGTTTCAGAGGGGAAACTGACTACAGTCACATTAATTTGGCCAGTACAGTGTAGAACATAATATTTAGACTATGAAAATCCTGAGGGAATGCGGATGTCAGAACCTCTTGGTCTTATGCTCAGAATCTTATTAAGTTAAGGGATCCCACTGAGCCCTTTTACTTCTTTTGAATCACTTACTTATTTTTAAAAATATACTTTGTTGTTCACACTGGGTAAATTCTACTAATCTGTCCTCAAGTTCACTGATTCTATTCTGGTTTTCCCTACTCCACTACTGAGCTCATCTAGTGACATTTTTCCATTATATTTTTATTTGATTAGTTCTAATTAAACAGCACTTAGCAACAATAGGAATCAAGTACAGCTCGAGTGCTCCGTAGAATCCAGGATGGGGAGACTTTGTCTCTCGTACTTTGGACATATTATCAGCAGGGACCAGTATCTGGAGAAGGACATCACGTTTGGTAAAGTGGAAGGTCAGCAAAAAAGAGAGAGACCCCAATGAGATGGACTGACCCAGTGGCAGTAGCAATGCACGGAAGCAAAACAACAGTTATGAGGATGGTGTAGGACTGGACAGTGTTTTATTCTGT
>NW_006408700.1:6279929-6283740 GCF_000296735.1 Chrysochloris asiatica
AAAAAAAAAAAAAGATTTATTGTCTCAGAAACCCTGTATGGAGTTGCTGTGAATGGGAACTACCTCAACAGCACACTTCCGTTTGATTACTTAAAAAATAATTTACGTGTTGTTTAGCTTTTACTGTTTTCATTTGTTTCAAGAGAATTAGTAATTGACTATTGAAGTATTTGGATGATGGCTGCTTTAAAATCCTTGTCAGGTATTTCCAGTAAGTGGTGGGTGTTGAGTGTCTTTTCTCATGCAAGTTGCGATTGGTATGAGGTTGTTTTTTTTTTATTATTCTTAACATTTTGGCTATGATATTACTAGGCTCTGGAGCCTATTTAGTGGTCTCATTTTAGCACATACTTCTCCTGAGAGGTAGTGCAAGGATCAAGTGGGTGTGTCTAAGTTCAACTCCCCACTGGGCCCAGAAAGGAGAAGCTGAGGGTGACTCACAACTATGCTGTGGAAGGGTGGGGATAAAGTGCAGCTCCTCAGTCACCTCACTATATCTCTGATACTGATAAGGTGAGGAGACTCCTCATTGGGCCACCTGACATCAGGTGATGGGGAGCATGGACAGGAGGTAGAGATCCTCACCTGGGTGGAGAAGGTGGAGTGACTTGCTTGTACTCTCTTGAGTCACTTTAATACTTACTTGGCAAGGGTGCTTAGGTCTCTCCTGGGCCTGCTTAGGATAACCTCACTGTGTCTCCTTTCCTCAGGGACAATGAGCATTGCTTGTTTCCCTAGGCAGGCAAAGGTGGATCCCGTAGTACCAGGTCCAGGATTCATGGAAGTCAATACAGAAAGCCAGGGAACCTTGTTGTTGTTGTGAAGTGCCGTCGAGTCGGTTCCAATCCATAGCGACCCTGTATAGGGTTTCTGAGGAGCAGCTGGTAAGCTTGAATCACCGACCTTGCAGTTCAAATGGCTTTGCAGTCTGGCGCATTAACCCGCAGCACCACACCAGGACTCCTAGCTCCCTCTAATATATCACAAGTGATGAGCTGGATCACTCAGTCATTTGGGTCCTTACATTCTCCTGTAAATTTAGCTTGCTGAATTTCCCCCCTCCATTTTGCATAAGCAATTTGAACATTGCTGTAAAGAATAATGATTTGTTCAGCAATGTTATTGTTGTTAAGTGCTGTCGAGTTGTTTTTGACTTATAGTGACCCTGTATAGGGTTTCCAAGGAGTGGTTGGTGAGCTTGAACTGCTGACCCTGTGGTTCAAACCAACCTTGCAGTCTAGTACATTGATCCGCAGCGTCACACCAGGACAGTAGCTTCCTAAACATAAAACTGGCATCAAAATGTTATGTATGTGTCACATTTTGGTGACATGCCAAATCTTTCAGTTGGTATTCAAAAAGATGCAAAGCATGGGTACAGGAGCTGGAGGAGATCTAGGAGGTGTAGGAGGTAAAGGGACCAATAGGCCAGAGTCAAATCTGCTTTTGTAGACATGATCTTATCTCGATTCCTCACTGAATGTCAGGGTTCTCCAGAGCTCGATGAAGTCCTTGAAGCTTACTCTGTCTCTGGAAATGACCAAATAGCCCCTCACAGTTCTCTGTAGCGTGGAGAGGCCCCCGTGCCTCCTCGGCCCATGGGCCCTCATGCTTACCAGGTCTGACTCAAGGACACCAGTACTAGGTTCTTTTGCTCTTCTACCTCTTTCCTTTTATCACTCTTCATTTTACACACATATACACACAAACACACAAAAGAGACAATTGGGTATAATGTGCTTTTGGTGCAATGCAATAGGATATTTACCACACCACTTGTGCAGTATTATTTCCTAAAATCTGGAACTGGAGTCTAAGCCTCTAAATTTAACAACTGGTTTAAGGAAATAGACGAATCAGAAAAACAGTATAAACAGGTGCCAGGATTGCAACCTCTGAATCCGAGATTGGGAGCAGTCTATTGCACACACAACTGATTTCTTCATTAAAATAGTAAATGTTGTTGTTGCTGTTAAGTGCTGATAAGTCGATTCCGACTCATAGCAAGATGCAGCTGGTGGGTTTGAACTGCGGACCTGTGGTTTGAAATCCAGTGCTGGTCCTATAGTGCCACATTTGTTGTTGTTGTTAAGTGCCGTCGAGTCGGTTCCGACCCATAGCGACCCTGTACAGGGTTTCCGAGGGTGTAAATCTTTATGGGAGTAGAAAGCCTCATCTTTCTCCCGCGGAGCAGCTGGTAGTTTAGAACCGCTGACCTTAAGGTTCGCAGCCCGATTCGTAACCACTATGCTACCAGAGCTCCTTATACTAGGAGTCCAAAACAGTAAATAGAAACAGTAAAATAAAAACAATCTAGTTTCTTCCGTGGATTGCCTTTTCCTTCTTTCTTAGTGTAGAAGCACCACTGAAATCTGTCTACCATGGGTGACCCTGTGGATATTTGAAATTCTGATGGCATAGTTTCCAGCATCAAAGCAACACTCAAGCCACCACATATGACAAATGGACAGACGGTGTATTGACAAGCGGCTGGTGGTAGTTATTGGTGATTGATTACAGCACTGTGTCCTGTTGGGGAGAGTGAACTCAGCCTCAGAATCCTTTGGAAAGTAATGCTCCAGGCTGCCACCATTTGTTGATACTAACTAGTGCACAATTTGAAAAGGTGTTTTTGATCCCTGTTGTTCTCCTTGACGATAATAAGTCTTTCCCCCACTCTCTGAAAATGTAAAAGAACCTTAGTGGTACAGTGGTTAAAAACTTGGCTGCTAACCAAAAGATTGGTGAGTCAAGCTCAGCTTGAAACGGATGAGGCAGTCTGCTTCCGTAAACCTTAGAAACCCTATGGAGCCGGTCACCTCTGTCCAATAGTCATTATGAGTCAGAATCAACTCATGACAGAAGCCCTGTAGGTATATATTTTTAATCTGAAGGAAACACAGTGACATCTGGTAGACACCAAAGTTTCTTACTCTTTCTATGTTGAACTGAACAGGTCACATTTCTTTTGATGATGTCACATTTCTGTGAAACTGAGTTTTCAGCAGTTGCTGTGATAAATAGCAAGTCCTAGTGTGGTGCTATGGGTTAATGTGCCAGACTGTAAAGCTGTTTAAACCGCAAGGTCAGATGTTCAGTCTCACCAACTGTACCTTGGAAACCCTATACAGGGTCACTATGGGTTGGAATTGACTCGACGGCACTTAACAACAACAATAACAACCACAGCAAAATGTATGTGGAACAAGAAACAATGGTAGCTGTGTTAGTTCTCATTCCAGGGTTTGAGAAGTTGTGTAGTACTCAACAACAGAACCCACTAATTCCACTGGTGGTGGTGATGGTGTTAAGTGCCATCGAGTCACTTCTGACTCATAGTGACCCTGTATAGGTAAGTAAACAAAAACCCCAAATCAAACCCTCTACTACTGAGTTGGTTCCAGCTCACAGCAACTCTATAGAGCAGAGTAGAAATGCACCAAAGGATTTCCTAGACGGTAAAGCTTCACAGAACAGACTGCCTCTGCTTCCTCCTGCGCAGTGGCTGATGGGTTTGAATCACCAGCTTTGAATTTAGCAGGCCAATGCTTAGCCCACTGTACTGCCATTTAAAAAGACAATAAACATAGTGTTTTTCTTTTAATTTATGCGTTTTACTTTTATTCAAATGACGTGCACATTGCTAGAGCACACATATTTTTTGAATCTAAGTACTTAGCAGAATTTTTGACATTTCTTTTGGGTTAGGGATACTGTGAAAGCCACTAGGGTGCTAAGAATGTCATAAATCTAGACCGGCTGGGCTCCTCTGCTATAGGACCATATAGGACTCCAGGTGTATTGTCTGGGC
>NW_006408700.1:6283985-6287301 GCF_000296735.1 Chrysochloris asiatica
GGTGTATTGTCTGGGCTCCTCTGCTATAGGATCATATAGGACTCCAGGTGTATTGTCTGGGCCCCTGTGCTATAGGACCATATAGGACTCCAGGTATATTGTCTGGACCCCTGTGTTATAGGGCCATATAGGACTCAAGGTGTATTGTCTGGGCCCCTGTGTTATAGGACCATATAGGATTCCAGGTGTATTGTCTGGGCTCCTCTGCTATAGGACCATATAGGACTCCAGGTGTATTGTCTGGGCCCCTCTGCTATAGGACCATATAGGACTCTAGGTGTATTTTCCAAGTCCTGACTTTGCTTCAGTGGCTTTCATAAGAACACGGCTAAATACATCCTCTCCCCCCATCTGCTCTCCCTGCCTCTGCTGATGGTCTCTCTCCCCTGAGCATGCTCAGATCTTCCTTGGGTCTTGAGATTTTCAGCAGCATCCTGGGTTTGGATCCCATTTTTCCATGGTTTGTCCTGCCTGTGTCTTGGTGTCATTACCTTCTCTCCAGGTATGGCTGTGTCTGTTACTTTCATAGTGAAGCCTGGCCTTTTATCCAACCAACCTTGGGCCTCTCTCCTCAGGGCAGGCAGGTCTGGGCTGAGCTTTGAGAGCAAAGTTACAGCACAGACAGTGAGCATCTGCAAGAGAAACACGGGTGAGAGCTGGTGGGGAGGGAGGACCTGTTAGACCCTGTCTCTGTGTCATCAGAGGAAACCCTGGAAGGGCTGGGGGACAGAGAAAGGAGTCCCTTTCCTTGGCAGCTGGATTTCATCCTCCAATCCTCAGCAGTTTTTCCTTTAGCAGGTCACCTGTACGTTGTTGCCAGGTGCACTCATTGGCAAACATTTTGAGGGAGCAGCTACTTTCAGTTGAGCAATGTGTAGGTAGCACAGGCAGAGTCTGTCTTCCAGGGGCTTACAGTCTGTCTTGACACACAGGACATTTGGCAAAGAGTAAACAGACAACATCCCAGGAAATGTGGTAAATGAATAATGGCATGAGGTTCTCAGAGAAGGCCTCTTGGAGAGAAGGTGTTGTTGTTAAGTATTATTAAGTTGGTTCCAACTCATAGTGACCCCTGATAGTCTAGGGTTTCTGAAGAGTGGTTGGTAGATTTGAACGGTATACCTTGTGGTTAGCAGTCCAGTGCTTATCCCACAGTGCCACACCAGAAGGTAGGACTTAGCACTGGAAGAGGGCAAATGAGGAAGACTGGAGATAGGATTCCAAAATCAACATTCTGCTTTCCTGAGTATTAATTGGGAGTGCAGAGAGAAGCCTGTAGGGAAGGATTCCCATATTGGGGTGCTGGGCTGGGGTTCTTTAGGAACTGAGCAACCCCCAGGATAACACACACACAATCACGGATGAGAAGGTTTCAGACAGGTGAGGTGAGGCAGAGCCCCCTGGGAACAGTGATACCCAGGCTGTTCAAATGTTTTGATGGTAGCTTGGTGTTCTAGAACATCGGGTTCTCTGTTACCTGCCCACACTCGCTGTAGGATGGCACCATGCCAGGGTCTCCAACATTTCTCCATTCAATTTTCATCTGGAACAGACATACATGTTCTTTTGGGGGGGGGGAGGGGAATCAGAGCAATTCCAATGCAAAGCAAGTTTCTGTTTGGTCACCTACTTATTCTATTCCACTTTCATTCTCCAAGGGCAATCTCTTTCCCAGTTTGGTGGGCATCCTACCAAACTTGGCTAGGCATTTACGTGTTTGCGTCTAAGGTGACCTTGTTATTCAGCACTTCTATTCACTGAGCAGTAAATCATGGATGTCTTTCCCTGTTACATACATATCTGCTGTTGGGAGGTGTGGTCAGGTTGGTTTGACTCATAGTAGCCCTGCATACAACAGGATGAAATGCTGGCTGGTCCCATGACATCCTCATAGTCATTACTAATAGCTGAGCTGACTGCTGCAGCCTCCGCTCCATCTCATTAAGGACCTTCCTCTTTTTCATGGACCCACTACTTTATCCAGCATGATGTCCTCTGTCAAGACTAGTTCTTACTGATAACATGTCTAAGGTACAGGAGATGAAGTCCTGCCATCCTCACTTCCAAGGACTGTTCTGGCTGTGTTTCAATACAGATGTGTTCATTCTTTTGGGAGTCCATAGTATATTCAATATTCTTCATCAATGCCATAATTCAAAGTATCACTTTTTCTTCAATCTTCTTTATCCACTGACCAGCTTTCTCACACTTGTAAGAAGATTGAAACTACCTTGACTTGGGACCGACTCACCTTAGTCTTTAAAGTGACATCTTAGTTGTTGGTGTTGTTTTTTCACTGTAAAGAAGTCTTTTTGCAGCTGATTTGCCTGGTGTGGCACTGTAGGATAAGCACTGAACTATAAATTCAACATCTGTGGTTCAAATCTGTCAGTGGCTCCTCGGAAACCTGTGGTTTGCAGCCCAATTTGTAACCACTACGCTACCAGAGCTCATAATAGTTAAAGTAAGTAGAGGTAAATATTGTAATGACACAAAGTGTATGATTTGTTGAATGTGGGATTGATGATCTGTTTTGTCCCCATCCACTCAAGTCACAATAAAAAGTCTTAATTAGAAGAGGAAATGTGTCGCATTCATCATCAAAAAGAGCTTTTCAAAATTTGTCTTGAAGTACAATGCTAATGTCATAGGATAGTATTCATCTGTCTACAAGGAAGACCAGTTAATACCATTATTATTCAAATTTATGCACCAACCAGTAAAGTCAATGGTGAAGAAATTGAAGAATTCTATCAACTTTTTCAGACTGAGAGTGATCAAACATACAATCAAGATGCACTGATAATTACTAGTGATTGGAATGCAACAGCTGGAAACAAATAGGAAGGATCTATAGTTGGATAGTCCTGGTGTGGCTCTGTGGGTTAATATGCCAGACTGCAAAGCCTTATTGAACTGCAAGGTTGGTGGTTCAAGCTCACCAGCTGCTCATCGGAAACCCTATACAGGGTTGCTATGGGTTGGAACCGACTCGAAGGCACTTAACAACAACAACATAGTTGGATAATATGACCTTACGATTATGAAGTTTTTGACAAGTCCAATCTTGTCTCCACATTGAAGTGCAACCCCAACCAAAGGCTGTGATCTCTGATCTTCATCCATATTTCAAGTTCTCTTTGCTTTCAACAAGCAAGGCTGTATCATCTACTTATTACAAGTTGTTAATAACTTCTCCTCCACATTCTTCTTCATATAATCCAGCTTCTTGTATTATTTGCTCAGCATACAGATTGAATAGGTATGGAGAAAAGTTATAATCTATATGCACATTCTTCCAGATTTTAAAACATTC
>NW_006408700.1:6288331-6289589 GCF_000296735.1 Chrysochloris asiatica
TTTTGTTGATGTATATTTAGGCTGTCTCTATCTTTTTGCTATTGTGTCTAGTGCTGCAGTGAACATAGGTCTATTTGCAGTTCTCATTTCTTGAGGATATGTACCAAGTAAAGGCATTTCTGGATCACATGGAATTTCTCTTTCCAACATTTTAAGGCAGCACCATACTGTTTTCCACAATGGTTGCACCCTTTTACAATCTCAACAGTAATGTAGAAGGTCCTAGTTTCTCGACACCCTCGCCAGCATTTGCTATTTACAGTGTTTTTGAACTTTGCTATCATTGCTGGGGCAAAATGATATTTTCTTGTTGCTTTGATTTGCATCTCTGTAGTGGCTAATGATCTTGTGCTTGTCTTCATAAGTTTGTTGTCTGTCTGAATGTTTTCTTTAGTGAAGTGTTTGATCATGTGCTCTATTTTTACACTGGATTCTTGTTGTGTTAAAATGGTCTATAAGTTTTAGAGAGTAGTCCCTTGTCAGATGGGTCATTGCCAAATTTTTTTCCCAGTTTGTGGGTTCCCTTTTCATTCTTTTGGTGAAATCTTTTGATGTACATAAATGTCTTATTTTAGGAGGTCCCAATCATCTATTTTGTCTTCTGTTTATGTGTTGTCATGTTTGATAGCCTATTTAACCTTGTATCAGAGCCCTAATTTTATCCCTAGTTTTTCATTGATGATATTTATAATTCTAGTTTTCATATTTGCATTTTTAATACATGCTGAGTTTGTTTTTTATATGGTATGAGATATGGGTCTTGTTTTGTTCTTCTGCAGATGCATTTCCGGTTTTGCCATCACCATTTGTTGAAGACATTATTTCTTTCCCCATTTAAAATGTTTTGCTCTTTGTCAATGATCAACTGACCATAGGTGGATCGATATATTTCTGAATTTTCAGTTCTGTTCCACAGATTTTTAATATGCTTTTCATTGTATCAGTACCAGAATGTTTTGACTACTGTGGCTGTGTAGTGGGTTTTAAGATTGGGAAGTGAGAGGCCTCTTACTTTCTTTTTTAGTAATGCTTTGCTTATCTGAGGTTTCTTTCCTTTCCATGTAAAGTTAGTAATTAGTTTTTCCATCTCTTTAAAGAATGATATTAGGAGCCCTGGTAGTGTAATGCTTATGAATCAGGATGTTGACCTCAAGGTTGGCAGTGTGAAACTACCAGCCATTCCATGGGATAAAGATGAAGCTTTCTGCTCCTGTAAAGATTTATAGCCTTAGAAATCCTGTGCCGGGTCACTATGGGT
>NW_006408700.1:6293885-6294930 GCF_000296735.1 Chrysochloris asiatica
TTCTTTTCTTTTGTTAAGTTTGCCAACGGTTTATCAATTTCATTGATCCTTTCAAAGAACTATCTTCTTGACTTGTTGATTCTTTCTGTTGTTTTTGTTTTCTATTTCATTTATTTCTGCTCTAACCTTTACTGTGTCTTTTCTTCTGGTAGTTATAGGCTTACTTTGCTCTTTTACTAATCGTTAGAAATGTTGTGTTAAGATGTTGATTTTGGTTCTTTCTTCTTTTTGGATATGTATATTTAATGCTGTAAATTGCCCTCTGAGCATTACTGTGTCACAAAGGTTTGCTATGTTGTGTTTTCATTCTTATTTGATTCTAGGAATTTTAAATTTTCATTAAAAAATTTCTTCTGTTAGTCAGTAACTTTAAAGCAGAGTATTGTTCAATTTCCTTGTATTTGATTCCCCCCGCCTTGATCTTCCTATTGTTGACTTCTAATTTATAACATTGTGATCTGAAAAGATGCTTTGTAAATGATTTTTAAAATTTGTTGAGGTTTGTTTGTTCTATGATCTAACACATGGTCTATTCTAGAGAATGTTCTATGGGCAATGGGAAAAAATTATGCTGTTGGGTTGAGTGATCTGTATAAATCTATGAGGTCAGTTTGGTTGGTTATGTCATTTAGTTTTTCTGTGTTTTTCTTTCTAGTTGTTCTATCAAAAGTGGTGTACGGAGGGCTAGAGCTGAGAGTGAAGCATCCAGCTGTTATGAAGTGAAGGGAGATGCATAAGAATGCCCAAACTTGCAGATAGTGCCCATCTGACCTAGTGTAGATGGCTTGATAATCAGAACTTCAGCTAGAGGAAGATTAAAAAAAATTTTTTTTTTGATAAAGGAAACAAGTGTAAATTGCTTCAATTTCATGAACTTGACTTATAGATGTATTAGCTTAAAATTCCAACTGAGAGGGAAGGAGTTTTCACAGTTAGTATCAACCCTATCATCCCTTTGTGTACAGGGAAGATAGGGATGGGCAACTTAGACATTTGTTATCTAAAATGAGGGGACAATAAAGGCACAAAGTGACTGGCTTACAAG
>NW_006408700.1:6295565-6296947 GCF_000296735.1 Chrysochloris asiatica
AAAAAAAAAAAGCGGTGTATTGAAATTTCTTATTGTTAATGTATAGTTATTTGTCTATTCCTTTCTTCAATTCTATTAGAATTGATTTATGTATTTGAGACTTTCATTGAGCACATATGCCTTCTTGTTGTTGTTGTTATATGCCGTCAAGTTGGTTCCGACCCATAGCGACCCTGTATAGGGTTTCTGAGAGGCAGCTGATGAACTTGAACCACCAACCTTGCAGTTCAAACGGCATTGCAGTCTGACGCATTAATCCACAGTGCCATACCAGGATTCCACATATGCCTTAGGCTAGGTTTTCTAGAGAAGCAAAACCAGTGAAACTAAGAATGTGTATATATAGAGAGAGAAGTTTATTAGCTTACAATTGTGGAGTCCCAGGTTCCCAGCGGGAGAAAGAGAGAGTCCCTCCCACATGTCTAATATAACAGCAACCTTCTGTACCAATTCGCATTTTGAGCAAATACATCCATTTGTCCAGTCCAACAAATTGTAGCAATTGACACTTGCTGACAGTATCAAACATCTTTATCATCATCTTGTCAGGTTCTAGTCAGTTCAACCCTAGCCATCTAAGCTAGGTCAAATGGGTACCAGCTACATATGTGGGAGTTCATATGCACCCTCCTGCACTTCAAACCAGCTGGCACCCTCACTGTCAGCTTTAGTCCCCATGGGTTAGATCAGTGCCCATGGGCTCAGGAGTTCACACTACTCCCTAAACTTTGTGCCACTCAGCCTTCCTATTCTTATTTCAGGATCAATGAGTGCCAATAGAACATGTCCAAATTCAGCCCATGTCTACATTGCTGCATTTCCCCCAATTCCACTCATACATACGCCCAGATAGTTACCAGTGAACATATGATGATGCTCTGGATCCTTTTAATTTTCAGATCGACTACATCTGTGGATGATAAGGAACAGTTTAATAACATCAGTTAGCACATGGCCAAGGCCAAGGCCAGGGCCAACTGTGGAACAGAACAATTGCTTAAATATAAGTTCAAGTTGAAGCTGAAAATTCAAACATCATGAGTGGTGACTAGTGTGGTTGATAGATGCTGTAGAGTAGAATGAAACATGGCTCGGTCCTGTGCCATCCTCAGAATTGTATTGTTTGAGTCCATTGTTGCTGCCACTGTGTTAATCCATCTTGTTGGGAGTCTTCCTCTTTTTTGTTGACCCTCCACTTTCCCAAGTAACTGATTTTCCAAGTCCTTCTCCAGTAACAGATCTTTCCTGACAATATGTCTATAGTATGAGAGAAGTCTCGTCATCCTGGCTTCTAAGGAGCATTCTGGTTATATTTCTTCCAAGGTAAATTTGTGTTTTTTTCTTGCAGTCCTTGGTACTTTCAGTATTTCTTTGCCAACACC
>NW_006408700.1:6297647-6300869 GCF_000296735.1 Chrysochloris asiatica
CCTTTATGTAGTCAATAAAGCACAGATAAATATCTTTCTGGTATTTTGTTTTTAGCCAAGATCCATCTGATGTTAGTGTGATATCCATTGTTCTACATCTTCTTTTGAATCTGGCTTGAGTTATTGGCATATCCCTGTCAATGTATTGTTGCAACTGTGTTTTTTTTTTTGGCCTCTGGCAAATTTTATGCTGAAAATGTTCTATTTGTCTAACTTTCAGATAGAGAATCCTTTTGCAGCTTCTTCTTTGACAAAAATCTGGGGAGGATGAAGGAAGAAATAGAATATAAGCATTCACTTACATTTCTATTTCTCAGTTAGACTTTCATATGACTGTAAAAACTTTACACCAGAGAATCCCAAATCAATGTAGGCATTAGATCATTTTAAGCATTTTGCATATACTCAATGAAGTAATATCACAATATCTATGAACTAGCAACTGAGGCTTTAACTCCTGTTTCAGGAATATGGACCTTTTACTCATTTACCAAGTTATTAAATCAGAACTTAATAGAAATATTTCAGCAGAGTGATCTGCTGAAATATCAAACCTGATTGTGAAACATTTGTGAAACATTGCTAAATGACTTGCAGATCATACACATCAGTTTTAAGAGCAAACTGATGCTACTTTTTTTTTTTCTTTCTGGTTTTGTTTTCTTTCTTTTTTCTCTTTGTTTGCTAATTGTTGTTTCATGACACAAGAACTTATAGATCACTCAAGGAGCACAGCCAGACCCTGTGATAGATAGTTGGGTCTCAGGACTAGAGCAAGGGCTGAGTCCATCTGTTCCCTTACTAAGGTGCTGTTATTCCCTTCCATGGCAGGATCTCCAGGATGAGAGAGAATCCCTGTCCAGAGAGAAGGACCTGAACACTGGTCCCTCAATCCTGGGAGAGGATGCAAGCTAAACTTCCTTCTTCTCCTTTCTCTGTCAGGTTTCCTCACCCTGGTGATAGCATATAGACCTCTGGCTGTGATTGTCCCAGTCCCCATGTCACTGAACTTGTTCTAGATTCTTCCCACCTATCTCCTGAGTCCACTCTAGTCAGGCAGGCATCTGGCTCAGAGATTTGGAATCTGGGATGAGGCTGTCCTCCTAAACCTGACCCTGTCTCAGTCTATGTTTTTGGCATTCTTCCTTACTTTCTACAACCAAATCCACTTTCCTTGGGAATGCAGCCATGGACTTTAGAGGCATTTAGCAAAACCCTTTTCATCTTCATTTTCTAAGTACAAGACCCACTCTGGTCAGGTTAGCCTGGTGGGTGGCCTTCCTTCCTCTTTATCTCATCATCTGGAATCACAAGTTGCTGACTGCTCAATTTAGAGTACCTCCCATGGCTGTGTTTCCACTGCCCCACATCACCTATCATGGGTGCACCATGCCTGACTTTACCAGTGGGGTGCTGTAGGATAAACACTTGACCATAAGTGTCACACTAACCACAAGGTCAGTGGTTCAAACTCACCAGTCACTCCTTAGAAACCCTATACAGGGTCACTATGAGTGGGAAATGATTTGACGGCACCTAACAACAGCAACACATTGGAACAGGGGATCCTGTTGGCACTGTGGGTTAGACATTAGGTCATTAACCATAAGTTCAGTGGTTCGAATCCACCAGCCACTCCATGGGGAAAAAGTTGAGGCTGTCTGCTCTTTAAAGATGTACAGTCCTGGAAGCCCTACATAGGACCACTATGAGTCTGAGCCCACTGTATGACCGTGGATTTTTTTAAAGTTGCAACACCCCTAGCTTTGGCATGGGTTTCTAACCTTCCCCAGTAGCTACTGAGAGTGGATTTATCAATATTCAGGACTTGCTGAGACCTAGTTATTCCTGTAAAATGATAAGAGGCTGTACTCATCAAGTCTCATGTGGTGGTGGTGGTGGTCACATACCACGGAGTTGGTTTGGATTCATAGCGGCCCTGTATAGGGTTTCTGAGGCTATAAATCTCTACAGGAGCAGAAAGCCTCATCTTTTACCCACAGAGTGACCTTGTGGTTAGCAGCTTAGCTCATAATTCACTATGCTGCCAGAGCTCAGTGGCTGGGACAGGGGTTGGACCATGGGACCCTCCACTCCTTAGTTTTCACACCAGGCTCTTCGCTTCCCTCACAATTCTGTCTGCTGTACCTGCCATTATAAAGCACTCAGCCTTGGACGACAGGAACAACCAACCAGGTGAGAGTCAAGCAAAGGATCCAAGAGCCCCATGTCATGGTTGTGGCCTCGTCTTGGGCTGATACTAGGGCTATGGATGGTGGTGCTGAAAAAGAACCAGAAGAATGAAAGCTCTTGTACAGACCCCAAACCTGGGGAGATACTTTCCTCAGATCCTGCCAATACAAGTAATCCAAGAACATACATATTTGCTAACCCTCTCCCATGTGGCCTCTGCTGTTAGAGGTCCTGGGTGGATGTGTGATGGATCTCTCTTCAAGAAATTCATGCACTCAATGTGGAAAGCAAAAGCTCACAAGTCAACAACTCAGTTTCACTGTGGCTGCAGATGAGGTGCTGAATGAGGACAGTGTGGAAGGCTTCACAGAAGCCAACATTTGAGGAGGATATGAAGGGTTTCCAGAGATTGACCAAGGTCAGTGAAAAAGGAAAGTAATTCCAGAGAAGGAAAAAATAAGAAGAACATTTCTGGAAGAATCACGAGACCCAAAGGTTTGGGGCCAGAAAGAAATCCAAGGTGCATAACCCACAGGTGTGTGCAGTGAGGAGGAGGAGCTGTCAATAGGCAATAAGGGAAAGGGGAGATGGGGTAGAAATATCTACATCCATTATTCTTTCCTTAAGAACTCTGTGAATCTATCTCTTTCTCCAGCGTACACACACACACACACAGAGATGTGCAGCCTCACTGAAAAGGAACCTACCACGTTGTTCTCTCTTTAGTTACCTGCTGGCACCAGCATCTTCTCCCAGTGCCCCCAGAACTTCTTAAGCCAGTGATTGCAGTCTCCCTCTGAGGTTCTCCTGAAGAACTTGGTCACGTCCGTGTCCTTCTCCCACTCCTCTCTCATCTGTCTGCCTCCAGGATGAACCTCTGTCCACTTCATATTCTCTGAGTCATAGAGGAGGAACATCTGTCTGCCAAAGCCAAATTGCCAGGATGCTCCAGTGCGCCTGCCTGCTTCCTGCTGACAACACATCTTGGCCTGCAGGGGGAGAGGAGCTGCCCCCCATGGAGAGAGATCA
>NW_006408700.1:6301524-6305394 GCF_000296735.1 Chrysochloris asiatica
TTAAAATCAACAGAGAGCTCTTCATTTTACACAGCAATGGCAGGCACTGTGGGACTGATGAAATATGCATTAATGAGAAACACTAACTCCAAATTCCAATCATCTTTTTGTGCTGAAATCATTTAGGTGAAGTTTATTATAAAAGTTTCTTCATGTTATCAGGCTGGTGTGTCAACAATTCAGCTTCCCAACCTGTTCCACCAAGCGATAACACAGACAATTCCTGTTTTCCTTATGATTCCCAATGAAAAGAATTCAACTTCCACATACTATGTGGGGTAAAGGAAGCTGCGTTAAAAATTAGTTCAAGTTGCATCATCTTCTCTATAACCAAACAAGCCATGAAGCTCAAAATCATCACATCAAATGATCTGAAGTTGAATGGCATTTTCAGTTACAGAGCTTGGCTTAGAATCCTTAAAAGATTTCTTTCCTCATCAAAAAATGTTCACTCCTAAAATCTGGAACAATCTAACCCCATACCAACAGGACTCAAGGCCCGTTTAAAAAAATAACCCATAGACATTGCCTTAGGAGCATTCTGTATTAAAGGGGAAACCATCAAAGATGGATAATCCAAGCATGGTGGTGGTAATGTGCCATGGAGTCGGTTCTGACTCCTAGAAACCCTGTACAGGGTTTCTGAGGCTGTAAATCTTTCCAGGAGCAGAAAGTCTCATCTTTCTCCTGCAGAACAGCTGGTAGTTTTGAACTGCTGACCCTGAGGTTTGCAGTCCAATTTGTAACCACTACGCTACCGGAGCTCCTTAATCTAAGTGTAATAGACTCTTAATAACCTGGATCACCATGGCACCAGAACTGCTCAATTGAAAAAGCTCTAGACTGTGAAGGTTGTTGTTAAGTGCCATCGAGTCAACTCCAACCCATAATGACCCTGTATAGGGTTTCCAAGGAGTAGCTGGTGAGCTTGAACCGCCGACCTTGCAGTTCAAACGGCACATTAACCCACAGAGCAATCTGTGAAGGTAGGCCTGTAAACATCTAGGTTGCTCTTATTTCCCATCAGATTTACAAAAAAAGGGCAAGTATTACACATTCATAATGTAATATAAAATACAATATCCTAAAAATTCCAAATCACAATTTTATTTTTAGTATTTTCTAGCTCCATGGCTTCCCTTAGAACCATCCTCACATGTGACCTAGGCTTTCCTAGGCAGGATATAGAGTACATCCCCTTTCCTTCTCAGAGACCCTAAGACTGCTTTCACTTGAATACTTTCCCAAAGATCAACTTGAAAAAGACATACCCAAATACTTACATAGTGTAGAAGCTGGCTTTCCCTTCCCACTGTTCCTCAATTCCACCTTTATTTTGCAACCCAAGGGAAAATAGGAGTAAAAGAAACTTTTATAATGAGTCATACCATTGGTTGCACTTTCCCAAATTAGAAGTTAGAGAGCAATTACTCAATTGCAGTATAATGAAGGGGAGCATGTGCTGTAGAATGCATGCCTCTTCCTTCCCTTATGGTCTCAAGGCCACACCATATTCTCTGATAGACCTTGGGAAGTGAGGGATAGGGAGGTAACCGTGAAACGTGATTTTTGTAAAATACACACTTTAAAACATACATACTCACACATACACACTAAAAAGTCTCAACACTTTTAGGTGGCCCGAGTCTGTCAGAACTCTAGGCCAAAGACTACCCCCGTCCCTCCCCCATGCTCCAGGAGGCTTTGCTATGTATTGCACATATACCAAAATCTCTATCTCCTCCCAATTATGTAAAAAAAGAAACAGATAACTTATATTCTTTAAATTATTTTTTTAAAGTCTCTTAAAAGATTTTGACATTTAAATATATCCTTCTCTTCTGATATATTAACCCCAAAAGTATCCACAATTGCTTGATAAAACCAACCCTTCATGTTTCAGTCCTGGCAAGAAGAGGGAAGCTGTCAATTCCAATCAACCTAATTAAGAGATGAAGTCCAAGAATAGACAAGGGTTCAGCTTCAAGATATTCCCACCTCTCTAATACCAGTAAACACTTTAATAAATTAGTTAAGATTTCCATTAGCTTTTAACTATTTACCCATAAACTTTTGAAGTCCCTTTATATATGTATATATATATATGACTTTACCTCCCAAGGGGATTTTTTTGTTGATAACAATGAAGCAAACTCAACCTCAAAGCTATCACACCAAGAAATCAGGAGACAAATATTATTGTTGAGGGAGGCAGATTCAAATTCTTTCTTAAAATTACTCAACATTCAATTAGCAAAATAATTAACAGAACTACTTACTACAAAACATCCACAGTGTTTCTCCAAAAATAAAAAAAAGAGAGTAAAAAGTCAGGACCAAATGACCAAAAATTTTTATTTCACCAAAATCTATTTCATATATTAGCATGACTGTCTCCCCTGTTTATTATATTTTGCAATTAAAAAACAAAAACCAAACCAAAAAACCCAAGCAACTTTGTACAGAACAGTGAAAATACCAAGGATGTGAGGGTTGTCTACAGATTTGCTGTAGGATAAATACATGTTTTTAAAAGGCCTTTGTCTCTTTGGCCATTATCAACTCTAAGTTCAGATCATTAAATAGAGACACTTTTTCAAAGCAATTTCTTCACTTCTCCAAGCTCTTCATCCACCCTTCGTCACTTCTCCTGTCATCGGTAAAGTCTCTCTGAATGATGATCTCATCCTTTCCTGTTACTCAGATAACACAGGAGAAATTTTGAGCAAAAAAGATTTGTGCTTCTTTAAGATCAATTTCAAAGGCGGCAAGGCCACACACTCTTGTTAAATATTTCTTCTTTGCTCTGAGGATTTTGGCAATCACCTCCTTTTGTGGTTCAGTCTTTTTTTCTGTTTTATTTGACCTCTTTCATGTCTCTTTTCCTTTTCTTATTCTCCTCCTCTCCCTTTGCCAATCCTTGACCCTTGATAATTCCAGTTTCTTGTTTGGGTGAATTTCCTACACTAAGTTTTGCAAACTCCTTTGGAAAGTTCTCTAACCATTGTCTACATTTAGCAACATCAGACATCATCACAAGACTCTGTTGGTGTGTGTGTGGGAAAACACACACACACACACATATATATGTTTATTATAATCCTGTTTATTGTATTCGGGTAACCTTTCTTTTTTTATTTCCTGAAGTAAAGACTTTATGATCTCTTTCTTTTTCTTTGACTACTTCCTGAAGTGAGTAAAGACTTTATGATCTTTCGTTTTCCTTTCCTAAAGTAGGAATGCGTGCCTTAGAAATTTTAACTAGCCAACGGGGTAAGGGAAAAGATTGTGCCATCAAAGCCCTAGTCAATGGGGTGAGATACAGCCTTGAGACTTGCATCAGGGATTAAAAACCCGAGTGGACTACCCACTCGGTGTGCTCACTGGCCTGTCCTCTATGTACGGCTATGTGCATGCATCCTCTTGCAGGAGTAAATTTTGCTTTGCCAAGGTAATTTAGTCTCACCGAGTGTCTTTTACATGACATAATTCATTTCTAACATTGATAATGATCAGACTCTACAATAAAGGACTCAGAGTAGGGAATCTGGAATCTGTGTCTAATTTGGCATTATGCTTTGGCTCCCCTTTATGGTCATGCCCACTGGACTCAGAAAGGTTAGTAGCAATCTCACAAACCCTGGTGGCCATATCAGCTGAATTTACACATGCAACTCCTCTTCCCTGGCCAGGGCTACCTGAGACATCATTTGCCAGGCATGTTCCCATGAGACAATTGATCTTTTTTTTGTTTTTTTTTAAATCAACTTATAATTTTAGAAACACAAACACAATAGCAGTACCCAATGCTTCAACCTCTGCACTTGTCCCCCCCTCCCCCAGCTTCTCACACTTACCCCTGGGAGTGTC
>NW_006408700.1:6305504-6307837 GCF_000296735.1 Chrysochloris asiatica
GACTCTGTTGGTTCCACAGTCACAATGAAGGAAAGTCCTTCCATCCACCTGGCCTTGAACTTCACACCATGGCTGCCCAGGTGGGGACTTCAACATGATGGTGAAATTGTAGCAAAGTGAGTGAGGATCTATGAGAGAAAGTCTCAGGTGAGGGGTGCAGTGGGGAGAAGGAGTCTTCTAGAAACCCTCCACAGGGCTGGGCTGGCAGAGAAAGGAGGGCTCCTTCCTGCCAGCCCCACTGCATCAACACCCAATGGCTTCTCCCTTAGTCCTGTCTTCCCTGTGCCTCACTGAGGTTCTGTGAGAAATGACACAGGCTGAACATGTCAGGACATTTACTGGGCAGTGCTGGGAGATTCCTGAAGAAATCCCCTGCTGCAAGTCTTCTGGCTGGCTGGGGAGCTGGAGTTGGTGTAGGGTGGGGCCTCCCAAATCTTTCTTTGGATCTCTTTTCTCCCTCCCCTCCCAGCTACTTTACCTCCACGCTTTACATTACTTTTCACTGTCATTGTCTCTTTTCTAGTCCCTTCTCCTAAGCCCTCTCCTAACCCAGGAGTCATGGTGTGGCGCTGTAGAAACAGCACTGGGTTGCTAATCATAAGATTGGCCGTTCAAACCCACAAACGTCTCCTTAGAAATTCTATACAGAGTCACTATATGTCAGAACTGACTTGACTTGTCGGCACTAAACAACAACAACAACAAATCCTAACCCAGGAGGCAAGAAACAGTCCAGTGGAAAATGTTGGGGCAGGGGCTTGGGGAACTTACAGTGTGAGGAGAGCCACCCTCCCCTGGACTCACTGGCCCACACTGTCCAGGACCAGCACGGAAGCAGAAGCAGCAGCATGAAACCCCGAACGAACGTGGTATCTGGAGCCAGAGTCATGGCGTCCAGGAGTCTTGGAGGAGGCAGCCAGTCTATGTGGGAGCCTTGGTCTTTGAAAAGAGCCTACTCTGTTCCTCCCTTACAAAGTCTTGGCAGCCACTCCCAGGCACACCTGGGATTCCTGGTTGCCCTGGGAATTGTAATGTAAAGTTTACCTCTTTCACCTGCTCTTTCTACATAGCCCTCTCTGACTCACCAGCAATGTAGGAATCACAGCTCTTAGGGTGAGCACTAAACAGTTCTTTTGTTGTTGTTATTAAGTGTCTTGGAATGGGTTCTAACTTATAACACTCTGTATAAAGTTTCTGAGGAGCAGCTGCTGCGTTTGAACCACCAAATGGGGCTAGTAGCCCAGTGCTTATCCTTCAGTGCCACACCAGGACTCCCACCCCTGTTAGCAATCAAAGAACATTTCCTTTTCTTAATAGTGGTCTCATGTAATATTTGTCCTTTTGTAATAGACTAGATTCACTCAACATAATGTCACTGTCGAGCAAATCTGCTGCACAAGACCCTTTTAAAGTGTTGAAGAGCAAAGATGTCAGTTTGAGGACTTAGGTGCACCTGACCCAAGCCATGGTATTTTTTTTTGCATGTTCATATGCACGTTTTAATGGGTATTTATAAAAGTAATAAAATAGAAACAATCCAAATGTCCCTCAAAGGGTGACTGGTTAATGGAAAGGTAGTTCATCCCAATCAAAGGCTACTATTACTCAGTAATCTAAAGGAATGAACCGCTGATGCACCTAGCAACATGGATGAGTCTCCAGGACATCATGCTTTAGCAATCATGCCCCCAGTGACCAGAACAGTGCCTGGTACATAGTAGGTAGGAGCTTAAACATTTTTTTTGCTTCAAGAATCATTTTATGAAAGCAATTATTCTTATGAGGGAAAAATGGAATCTAGGTTAGAGAATATCAGATTTGCAAACCACAAAGTCAATTTCCTTCCAGGAAGCCCAATTATAGAGGTCTTCAAAGTATACAGACTTTGAAAAATAACTGTAAGAATCTGTAATTCCTGAACAGAATTAGCATTTGAGTGTCTTAGCTTTGGATCTTTCTTTCCCCTGTCAACCATTAACTCAGAGTCCTGGTGTGGCACTGGAGGATAAGCACTCGACTGCAAGGTCAGTTTGAACCATAAGGTTGGTGGTTCAAACTCACCAGCTGCTCCTCATCACTATGAGTCGGAATCAATTCCACGCACTTAACAACAGCAACCATTAACACACTTCCTTTTTTATTCTCAACAGCTTATTTTGTTAGTTAGCTCTGACTTATAATGAGTCATTTTGCTCCTAAGGGGCATTCTGGTTGTATTTCTTCTAAGACTGATTTGTTCATTTTTCTGGCAGACCATGGTATATTCAATATTCATCATCTGTTGAAATGCACCAATTCTCCTTCAATCTTCTTTTTTCATTGTCCAGTTCTCA
>NW_006408700.1:6315525-6316705 GCF_000296735.1 Chrysochloris asiatica
AACCTCCAAACATACCTTTATATTTGTTACAGAGTTCCAACACCAACTCATGAGTCCTCTTGACCCGGTATTCCGTGTTGTTGTTGACGGAGCTACTCACTACACATTTATCTGATCCACCATCTTCAAGGAAGGCCTGGTAGTATAGTGGTATATACTTACCTATGTTCATGAGGGTAAGTAAAAAAATGATCTGCACTGCTTTATATTAAAAGTCTGTCCACGTCTAATGGCTGTTGACAACACTGAGCATGCATGTGAAATGATTTTGTTAAATAGAGGAGTGACAGTGGATTATGTGACAAATCATTTGAAAATCAGCCATGGTTCTATCTATGGAATAATCCACAACAGACTTGGGTTTAGAAAAGTTTATGTGAGATGGTTTATGCTCAACTCACATAAATAAGAGCATAAACAGATGTGTCTGGGCATCTGCAAACAAAATTTGGACTGATATGTGAAGGAAGGCAAAAGTTTCTCTAAAAAAATCATTACTGGTGATGAGACGTGGATTCATCATTATGAGCTTGAGAATAAACAGCAGAGTATGGATTGGAAGCATCCTCTATCACCTACCAAGAAAAAGTTTAAAAAGTCCTCCATCAAAAAAAAAGTCATCCATCAGCTGGAAAATTGATGCTTACTGTTTTCTGGGATCCTCAAGGGCCAGTTTTGGGACACAATCAGAAAAATGGTTCAACAATCAACAGTGCTCATTAAGTGAGATGCTCACTGAAAGTTGAAGCCTAAACTTTAGATTAAACTCAGAGGTCTGCTATCCAAGGGCATTGTGATCTTGCATGACAAGACACATCCATACACCTCTGCCCACTCTGTTGACACTCTACAAAACTTTGTTTTGAGGTGTTAGTGTATCCTCCTTATAGTCCAGATCTTGCTCCATTGGATGTTTACCTGTTGGGTCCCCTGAAAGCAGCCCTTTGAGGATGAAGATTCACCTCTGATGAAGAAGTGAAGGCAGTGGTGTGTTTGTGGCTTGCAGCTCAGCCTAAAACATTTTAAAATAAGGGAATATGAAAACTTGTTGACAGATGGACAAAGTGGATTGAAAAGCAAGGCAATTATGTCAAAAAAATTATGTATTTGTCTTTTCTGAAAGTTTATTAAAATAAATCCTACAGCCAGAGTGAGGATATTTTTGACTCACCCACATATA
>NW_006408700.1:6316810-6321414 GCF_000296735.1 Chrysochloris asiatica
TATATTTCAACAGTAAAGCTATCTGGACCTGGACTTTTTTTGTTAGGAGTTTTTTTAAGGACCTGATCAATTTCTTCTTTTGTTATAGGTTTGTCCAAGTTTTCTACTTCATTCTGTGTTAGTTTAGGCAGGTTGTGCTTTTCTAAAAATTTATCCATTTCTTCTAGATTTTCAAATTTATTGGAGCACAACTCTTCATAGTATTATGTTATCTGTTTTATTTCCATTGTTTCTGTTGTGACATCACCCATAGAGTTTTTTTTAATGATATAAATATTTCATCTATCCATTTATTCTGAGTGGATGCTCACTCACATTTTTACTGACAGTACAAAAAACATCCTTTACAATAAACCAGGATAGTTACATTATACACCCCAATTACACAAAAAGAAAACAGATGCAAAATAGTTTAAAACGATTTTCTTGCCTAAAATTACTATACTACGTAGGGCTATATATTGTAAAACTCTTTGTTCCTTTTCCATCATTTTGCTGAACCTTATTCATGTAATACCTGCTATTTTTCTCACAGTCCCCTTGTGTGAAAGGCATCACTGTCCAGTCAGCCACCCTAAACCTCACAGGCCTCCCCCACCTCTAGTCAACAAGTTTAAGACATCTTCCTAAATTTCACTGACATTGATCTCTTCTCCATTAGAGTTCCCTTTGGCAAGTTAATTTTGTCACAAGTCTGGCACAGGAGATTTTCATTGCTTTTCTGCAGCTTTCTCTTCTTCAGTCAGTGGTGATAGCTCCAGGTCTGTTAGCTTTTGCAGTTCTTGTATCGTGGTCATGTTGTTGACTCATAGTGACCCTGTTGACTCGTAGTGACCCTGTACAGGGTTTCCGAGGCTGTAAATCTTTATGAGAGCAGAACACCTCATCTTTCTCCCGCAGAATTGCTGGTAGTTTTGAACTGCTGACCTTGCGGTTGGCAGCCCAACTCATAACCACTACCTATGCTACAGTCTTATTCAAAGTAATACAAATGTGGCCTTTCATCTCTTTCTGTTCAACAGCAACTGGTTTAATGTGTGTATACAAAGTCTGATATCAAGACTTTATTGCTGACAATTCCTTCAAGAGTGTAACTGGATCTTTCTCGCTAGTGGAATGAGGATGATTGTTCTTGATTTCATATTCCAGCCTGTACAGAATGCAATCCAGAACAGAATCAGCTTTCTGGAACATCAGTTCCAGTTTATCATCCTCGACCTCCATGTTGAATAGTTGATATTCCTCAGACCAAGAGGTGGTACTTAAGCAGCCCCATATAGTTTTTTAATGCATGTTATTTGCATTTTCTCCTACTTCTTTTGTTGTTGTTGTTGTTGTTAGATTTGCCAATGGTTTGTTAATTTTATTAATCCTTTTAAAAAACCAGCTCTTTCTTGCCTTTTTGATTCTTCATATTGTTTTCTGTGTTTTAATTCATTTATTTCTGTTTTAATCTTTATTATTACTTTTCTTCTGGTGACTGTAGGCTTACTTTGCTGGTCTTTTGTTAATTGTTGGAGATGTTTTGTTAATGCGTTGATTTTGATTCTTTTTTTCTTTTTTGGATGTGTACGTTTATTGCTATAAATTGCCTTCTAAGTGCTTGCTTTTGCTATGTCCCAAAGGTTTTAGTATCTTGTGTTTTCATTCTCAGGTGCTTCAATACATTTTTAAATTTCGGTATTAATTGGCCTGTTACCTAGTAGCTTTTAAGCAGGATGTCATTCAGTTTCCATGTATTTGATTCAGTTACCTTGATCTTTCTATTGTTGATTTTTAATTTTTAATTTTATAGCATTGTGATCTGAGAAGATGGTTTGTTGTATTAATATTTTTTTGAGTGAAATGTTTACATTTATATTGAAATATGCACTAAAACAGAATGAGTCCTACTAGTCAATGAAGCTTCACAAACTTCTGTTGAGAAGGTAGAGTCAGCTAGCAGCAGGGATCCCCAGGCAGGAACACCAAGGAGAAGCCTGGGGGACCCGCCTCCAATTAGCCTTACTGTCTGTCACAAGAGGCCCAACTCACTTCTCCCACGTGCACCCACACAGATTTAGGAGCATGGACGTATTTCCCCATTTTCACAAATTTTTAGCTTCTTCTTCACTGCAATAAATATAAAATTGGCAGTGCTCACTCACCACAGCACAGGCGTTAGCATACAATTGTAAATAGTGACAAGGTTAAAAAAAAGTAAAGAGAAAAGTTGGAATTTTTTTGTTTTTGTAACAGTAAGAGACAGATTCTCCCCGCCCCCCAAGTTTTTATTGTGAATTGAGTAATAGTTTACATGGGAAGACATTGGTTTTATACTGTTTCTATCGTATTTTGTTTCATTGCAATGATTACAATCCCCTGCATGTACCATCATCATTCGTCAGTATTTGCTTCTATTCCCTTTGTTTTTTTGGGGGGTGGGGGGTGGGATGTACACAAAACACTTAGGAATCATTTAAATAACCAAAAGGCACATTCTACAAGCCTGCCTCCTGACTGTCAGCACACAGCCTTTCTCTTTCCATGAGTCTAGAGTCCTCAACTGCTCTCTCACTATGCTCTCATCTCTGTCTCCATCTCTGGTGTCACTACTTCTCTGGATAAGGTCCCACATTCCACTCATGCTCTTCTCCCTTGATAGCCCTAGGGTCCTCTTTTCCTGGAATGTAAGATTAACTACTCCCCCTGTTATGTTACAAAACTTCTGCCTTTATAGTTGTGACAATCACGATTAGTCATAATAACAATTACTCACTATTGAATCATAAGAATCTCATCCCCTTCTCCTTTCACCTGACTGGAAGAAATAGAATTCTTAGGAGCAGGGCATAAGCTACTCAAGATTTGTTTCATGGGTTACGGTTTTTGACAAATTCAGGTTTAGACAGATGCCCTTCTTGGTTCAGAGTCCCTGTGGCAATGCAGACTTTGTGGGCAGCAAACCACCCATTCTAGATGACCCTGGGTAATATTCTACCTGCCACATGCAATCTATGAGCACAGACATCTTTGGAGCTCTATCACTACATGCTATCTAAGTTCATGAGAACAGGTGGGTGATGGTGGTTATGTGTCGTGGAGTCGGTTCTGACTCATAGTAACCCTGCACAGGGTTTCCAAGGCTGTAAATCTTTATGGGAGTAGAAAGCCTCATCTTTCTCCCGTGGACCAGCTGGCAGTTTCAAACTGCTTACCTTGAGGTTGGCAGCCCGATTCATAACCACCACGCTACCAGAGCTCCTTTCTGAGAGAGGAATAGAATCGTAATATCTGCTAGCTGCCTAAAAGCTGGTCCTTTGATCACAATGACAACTAGGACATTTCACTTGGACTGTGTATTTTTTAACAGAACAAAAAAGAAAAGAGGAGGGGAATGGCAGAGAGAAATACAAAGAGGGAAGTTTGAAGACTAAGTATTAAGTTCTGTTCCTGTAGTGAACTGGGATGCTTAAAGCAAGGTAAAAAAAATGTGGCAAGAAATGAGTGTCTTCAAGACCTACAAGGTGAATGGTTTAAATTTTACTGCCTAATGAGCCTGGTAGATACAAAATGTAGCAATTGCTAAGGGTTAGGCACATAAGCCAATGGAGCAGAAGGCCAACTCACAAAAGGGGTCTCCGATGTCCAGTCAATGGGGAAGTTTACTGCACACACTGCAGAGGTAACCTAATGGGCTATTTGGATCATCCTCCACTCTCACAACCAGAAAAATGATTAGAATATGAAAAGTATCTTTTCACACACAAAGTTCTAGCTTAATTAATTCCCCTCCCTAGAACTATGCCTCAGCTCAGGAAAAAAAAAAAAAAAAGTCTTGAAAAACTCAAGAACCTGACCTACTACCAATAAAAAGGGAATTTCAATAAGTCAACAAGTGTAGTCCACACCACGTGTTATCTTGTGGTGGTAATAAAGATATGATACATTCAGAATAATTGTATCCAAAAAAAAAAAGACAAACATAGAAAGATGTACCAACAAGAAAAGAATGAACTCACGTCCTATTCCTTTCTGTCAGAAGTGAGTCTTAGCACAAATTAGCTGACCCCATTTCCCACAAGATACCAAAGCACAGCCACTTGCCTTGTAATCAGACCATAAAATATATGCCTTAGTTATTGAGTTTGAGCATTATACAGAATCATTACAGAGCACATTAAACAAATTGTTTTGTTGTGAATTATGTGATAGTTTACATCCTATCGTATATCATTTTATTGCCATGGTTACAATCCTCTCCATGCATCATCAACCAACTAAAGGGTTTACCCTGCAAGCCTGCCCCTCAGTCATCAGCACACAGTCTCTTTCCCTGTCTGTGTCTAAAGCCCCCAGCTGCTCCATCTTTCCATGTCATTGTCTACAGAGCACATTTTGATGGGCTACTTCAATACCAACGTGGTCCAGTTTAAAGTATTTGTTTGTAGATCCAGTTTCTACCTATTCCATAGGTATATTTAACAATAAACCATATATAGTCCCATCTTTTTTTTTTTTTAAATGGCAGTTCTTGTAGTTCAAACAAACCATGAAAATTATGAAGAGCTTTCTTATGAGAAAGTTCTCAATTTTGGGGAACATTAATGAGAAACTCTAAAAGT
>NW_006408700.1:6322114-6323641 GCF_000296735.1 Chrysochloris asiatica
AAAAAAAAAAGTCAGGGAGAGAGGAAAGCCTGCATGCATGGGCATGCTGAAGACATGATATTCAGCAACACAGAAATATAACCCCCCAAAGGATCCCCAAATGGGGCAAGCCTTGCTTTTCACTGCTAAGCAGAAAATTAAGAGTAGAGCAGCTTTACTAGCCGTCTCCCATCTGAATGGCAATTGTGTTCCAGCTGACATTTTGTTAGGAAAACTTGAGGATACATTATGAATACACTTAGCAAAAAGGCTAAAATATAAACCTTAACTGGAACAAATATCTGTTTTAAAGTCAAGTGGGTGTGATTCTGAGATTACACATAACATAACCCAGAGAAAGAAAGACCAAAAGACTCTCCATACTGTTCAGTACCTAGGCTGATGTTGCCCTAGGAAAAAGTGATAATCCAATGAACATTTCACACAAACAACTAAGTTAAAGTCCCCTTGGGATTTCAAATGAGTTTTAAACAACTATCTTCTTTGGCTAATTTTTCTCCGGGATCAGTTTGAATCCCTCCTCCCTTTCAAACACTTTCAAAACATCCAGGAAGATTCTACAGTACAAAGTGCCTTCAAGAATGTGGAGATTCTGTCTTGCCAGTGATCTAACTGCTGAGGGAACCGGTCAGGCAACAGTGGCTTGCTTCTCCCCAACAAGTGTGTGATCAGCTCATGGGGAGGTTTGCAGATCTCTGCATAACCACCTCCTGTGAGATGTAGAAAATCAAATGCTGTGACAGGAGATGGACAAACCCATCTGCATCCAGGAGCTCAATATTGCAAGCTTCAGCAGAGAAACCTTGAAAAGCTGGTTCACCTTGGCATTCTTTTGACTCAAAGGGTTGGGCTTCTTACCTAGAGGTAACAAACCCAATAGAATGATCTTGACCTGTGTCTGCCTTGTATTGATAAGTTGTACAACTGGCTTTGATTCCCATCTGCCACCTCTTTTGCTATATTTTCATGGTTATTTGTTCCTACTCAGACAACAATGATTTTAGACTTAATCTCCAGCTCTCCATTCTTTAGTGTCCACAAAACATGTCTTGTATTTCCTCTAATTCCAAAACTCAGGGGGTGGAGGGGAGTTCCCACATATCTTGTATTGCTTCATTTACTGCACCATGGAGTCTTCCATAAATAGTACATTGGGCTCTTTATCTTGACCGCCCAGGACAAATCTGTTGTGCTGAGACATCCGTCTTTCATCTCCTGGAGTATCTTTGGCTGCATGTGGAATAACTGCTGGGTTTGAGTCTCCTTGGTTCATTCTACACACAGGTAGACAGGGGCCCCAAGTGGCTTTGTCGTTGGTGGGTGGTGCATCTGTCACTTACTCAGTCAGGGTGGTCCTGCTCAAGTGCATCCCTCCTCTGGCCCCAGCCCCAGCAGCAGCCTTTTTGCTATATTTTGATGTTTTTAAATTGATTGATGTTACAGTAGTTTTTTAAAAAATGTTTTATTGTGAATGATGTGATAGTTTACATGGGAGAACATCAGTCTTACATTCATTCTATCATATAT
>NW_006408700.1:6324551-6325894 GCF_000296735.1 Chrysochloris asiatica
CTGTTTCTTTCTTTAATTCTATTAGAGTTTGACTTATGTATTTTGAGGCTCTTTCGTTGGGAGTATAAATAATTATTATGGTATGTCCTCTTGTTCAATTGACCCTTTAATCATGAGATAATGTCTATCTGTGTCTCTTATGCTGTGTTTTGCATTGAAGTCTATTTTATCAGAAGTTAATATGGCCACTCCTGCTCATTTTTTATTGCCTTTAGTTTGATAGATTTATTTCCATCCTTTATTTTTATTCTATGTTTGTCTTTATGTTTAAGTGTGTCTCTTGTAGACAGCATATTGAAGGATCCTATTTTCTTATCCATTCTGTTACTTTGTCTCTTGACTGGTGCGTTTAATTCATTGAGATTCGGCGTAATTATCTATAGATATGAATTAATTGCAGTTTATTTTGCTCTGGAGTGTGTGTGTGTGTGTGTGTGTGTGTGTGTGTGTGTGTGTGCTGCTGGTTTCTTTGTTCTGCCTGCTTTCCTCTGTTGAGTCAATTTTTTTGTGTGATGTTTTCTTGTCATTTTTTTCATAGTTTTAATGCTTACAAAACCTTCATGTATTTTCCTCTTCTTGATTGGATGTGAAGGTGTATTAAGATTATTTGAGGTTGTCTTATAACATATTATTTTCTTCCCCAATTTAAAACAGTCTGTTTTATCTTGAAATCTACTTGACTTCCTTTCCATTTGGTATTCTGTAACTACACTTTCCTCTCTTTTTGCTTTGTAGTTGTCTTCATTAGAGATTGATATCTCTGATTCCATGTCTTCAGTTTTGTAGTTTTGTTTTACTGTAGATACTTCTATATCTTGGTTGAATTCTGGGTGGTGTTGCTGTGTATGTCAATTTCCAGTTGTCTGCTGTTGTTGGTTGTCAAGCCAAAGGACTCTCTTTAGTATTTTTTGTGACGTTGGCTTGGTTTTTACAAGTTCCTTTAATTTCTGTTTATCTGGAAATGTTCTAATATTTCTGTTGTATTTGAGGGCAGTTTTTCTGGTATATGATTATCAATTTGCAGGTTTTTCTCTCAAAGTTTTGTGTGTGTCTCCCCATTGTCTTCTTACCTGCATGGTTTCTGTTGGGAAATCAGAACGTAACCTTACTGGTTTTCCTTTGTAGGTAATATGCCCTTTTGTCCCAAGCTGCTTTCAGGATTGTTTCCTTGTCTTTGATTTTTTTATTTGTTGTTGTTGTTGTTGTTTTAAATAAGATTTTTATTGTGAATTGAGTGAAAGTTTACAGGGCATATCATCAGTTTTACATTCAACAAATCATATACCTTGTTTCATTACAATGATTATAATCCCCTCCATGTACCATCAGTTAACAGTATTTCT
>NW_006408700.1:6331999-6345980 GCF_000296735.1 Chrysochloris asiatica
GAAAGTCCTTCCATCCACCTGGCCTTGAACTTCACACCATGGCTGCCCAGGTGGGGACTTCAACATGATGGTGAAATTGTAGCAAAGTGAGTGAGAGTCTGTGAGAGAAAGTCTCAAGTGAGGGGTGCAGTGGGGAGAAGGGGTCCTCTAGATACCCTTCACAGGGCTGGGCTGGCAGAGAAAGCTGGTCCCCTTCATATCATCACCCACCCCCCCCTTCCCCAAATCTCCTCTCCTCTCCTTCTGCATCTCCTCCTCCTGCCCTCACTCAGACAAAAAACTTACACTCTCTCTCCTTAGCACTTCCGTTGTCACTGAAACACTTTCTTGGTTGTGCTGGCCTTTTAATCTCCTGCTTACAAGGCCTCTGGCAGGGATGGAAGTTGGATTAGCTTTCAGGAAGGAGCCCCTAACATTCCAGCAGAGCCCCTTTCTCTTCAATCTTCCAACTAACAACAATTGACCTGCGCTCTGTTGCTGTATTTCCTGTTCCTTTCCTAACCCGGGAGAGTTGACAGCCCCGAGGAAGAAGTCAGGGAGAGGTTTTGGGATTCTAAGTTCCTGAGGCGTCCCCTCCTCCCCTGGACTCACCAGCCACCTTGGTCTGGGTGTGACCTCTGAGCAGCAGAAGAGAGAAACACAGGAGCCTGGTGCCTGGATTCAGAGCCATGGGGTGTGTAAGGCAGCGTGGAATCCCAGCAGCACCTTCTGTGAGGGAGCCCCCGAGGTCGCACTGATGGCTGCTGTGTTCACTTCAGCCAGCAGCTAGTTAGATCAGAGAATCTAAAAAATCAAGCCACCCGCGGGATTCATCATCCACACCTCCTGGTCGGTCCCGCCTCCTCCTGGCACCAACCAGGACTCTGAGCACTCATCCATGTGACCCACCTGTCTTCCTATCCTCCGTGGTTCCTGCTGCCCAAGTGAGTCACTGCCTGCACTCCCTCCCAGCCCTGTCACACCACACTCAGGTGCCAGCCGAGGGAGCTTAATGATCACCTTTCCAATATTCGTGGTAATAAAGCAGGCCACTTGTACAAGTTCGGGTCCTGCCGTGCTCTCCAGCGAGAAATAAATCTCTGCCCCTCCTTTCCTGAACTGGGAATTAGGGACCAGGTTTCATGGTGAGATGGAGTAGCTTGGCAGTATGGCCACTACCAGGCTAGTTAGTTATAGGATAATCTGTAATGTCTCCTGCTGGCTTCACACATATCACACATTTGAGCGGACTTTATGAGGTTTAGATATACGTGTATGCGGGGGGTCTTTCTCATTTCTCAGGCAAGTAGCCTGTAGGTCAGTTGGTGCTAAATTGCTGAATGATCTGCCCAGCTGGCAATGGAAACTGAAGGCCAGTGTTGTTGGAAAACACCATTGCGCCGGTTCCGCCTCACAGCAACCGCGGATTGGGTTTCCAGGAACAGCTGGTGGGTTTGAACCACTGAGCTTGTGGTTCGCAGTCCAGTGTGGGTCCTCCAGAAGGCGCCATAGGATAAACACTCTATCCAAGTTGGTGGTTCAAAGGCACCAGTCACTCTTGGAAACCCCATACAGAGTCGCTATGCATTGGGGTCCATTCAATGGCACTTAACACCAACAACAGCGGCATTGAAGCCCCACCTCCAGTGGTGCCCAGGGCAGGCATATGGGCTTGTCCTACCTGCCTCCCATAAATACACACCCCAGACTAAACTCATTGTCCCTGTGTGGATTCCACTCACAGACACCCTGTATGTGTTCCCTGAGTCCTGATGTGGCACTGTGGGATAAACAAAAGAAAATGAAACAATGTACTGAGTGGCTTTAACAATCATGTTAAATTCTCTTCCTTGATCTTCTATAAGGAATAACTGGCATTCGTCCATTTTCCTTTAAGCTGCTCACACCTCAGTTCTGATCCTTGTGTTTACTAAATGCTGACGTATAGAGGAACACAAGAAAAAGTGTCATAATAGATAATCAAATGATTAGAAAACAAACATTATAAGAAATTACTATATTTTTAGACTATTCATCTCTAACATGTTATAAAAACATTTATATATTTTTTGCTCTTATAAACTCTTCACTGATTTCAGCACAATCAAGTTGTGAAACAATATCTCCTTCACAGACTTCACTGGCATGCCTAGGAACCTCAAGTTTATTCCCTTGGAGCTGCCATAGTCTTAGTAAAGTATAGTCTTCCACCTGGCCTTGAACCTCACACCTTGGCTGTCCAGGTGGGACTCACACATGATGGTGAATTTGTAGCAAAGAGAGTGAGCGGTTGTGAGAGGAAATCTTAACACGAATTGGGGTGGGGAGAACAGGACCCTTTAGACACTCTCTACTTAACAACAGGACTCCTGGTGTGGCGCTGTGGATCAGCACTCTACAGTGAACCATAAGGTCAGCAGTTCAAACCCACCAGCTGCTCCCTGGAAACCCTATCCAGGGTGGCTATGAACTGGAACCAAGTGGACGGCACTTAACAACAACAACACTGACAAATAACAAAAACAACAACCCCTAACCTCTGTAACAAGACCATCCCTCAGCATGGCTGGGCTTGCAGACAAAGGAGGGTCCCTTCCTGACACTCCTTTGTATCACCTATACAACCAAAAGGACTTCATTCTTCCCTCCAAGTCTGTGAAAAGTGGTACAGACTGACAGCTCATGGTGATGGTGATGGTAGACATGTGAACAGATAGACATTGTCTGTCCTTCAAGAGCCCATGCTCCATCTGACCAGAATGGACAGAGACACCACTTTATAAGGAAAGTGACAAAGGCAAGGGTCTTCAGGAAAGTCTTCATGCAGAAGATATGAGATCTTGGCAGCAGTGGAGGGGACACAGTGTGTCTGTAATTGGCTGATGAGCATCTGCTGGCAATGACTCCAAGGTGGGAAGGAGAAGTGGAGCCTGTTAAAGGTGGGCTAGTGCAGGTGAGATGAACAGGCAGCTGGAGAGACGCCCTGTAGTGAGATGAGGAGCCTCACCGCTAGAGTTTCCCGGAGAGTCTTTGCCCTGGAAAAAACATGTACTTACACATAAGTACCGATGAGTCACTGAAAACTAAAACACCAAGGAAACCCAAGCAAGACTCTTGAGAACCTAGTTAGCAGAACAAAGTTGCCAAGACACCGCCCTCCTTCTCCCTTCAGCGAGGCAACTTCTCCCCTTGCTGGTGAGGATTGCAACAGCAGAGACAAAGTTTGGAAGACTCATGAACCTCCCTTCCTCTTCACACAAGGCTAATAAAATGTGGAGTCTTGGTGTGGCTTTACAGGTTAATGTGCTGGACTGCAAGGTCAGTTTGAGCTGTAAGTTCACCAGCTGCTCCTCAGAAATCCTATGTAGGGTCGCTATGAGTCTGAATCGACTTGACAGCAGTTAACAACAACAAATTAAATTGAGGAGGGTTGTAATTATTAATGATGTTGATCATGTCCCTTTTTTTAAAATGGAGAATTGGAGAAATTATGCATACAAGCCCATTAACAATGACCAGAAACATAAACTGAGCACATACTTTATGTAAGTGTAGTGGACAGAGAGTCGTAGGGTGTACACAGAACTTCACTTAGCAGCATGAACAAACATGAAGATTTCTTAATTTTCTCTTGTATTTAACTAGGACATGGAAAAATAATAATACCTACCTCACATCTTTTCTATAAGCCTTAACTGAGCATCTGCTATGGAAACTGCCCTGGATAAAGAATATTGCTAATTCCACACCTGATCTCAGACTTTACTGATACACAATGTTCAGAATGGATGTCAGAATGGAACAGAGGTATCTGAGATGGGTCTTGGACATGAAACATCCATGTCTAGGGTGGTCTGGGCAATGAGGGCACTCAAAGTAAATAGACCTGGGGGGCTACCAGGCTATCAGGAAGTCCTGTTGCCATTGCCAGAGAATCCATCCACTTGGTTGGCTGCAGACTGGTCTGTTGTGACCCCTAGGGAATGACCCCTTCCTCTACAACCAGGACACAGTGTTCAAAATAGATTTCACAGTGACCGGATCCTAGAGAGTCACCCAGGGTCCCAATAATGTCCTTTAGAGCAAAGAGTCTGATGGATTTCCAGTGTCCTGTCATGCTGACTAGGAGTGTTGTAATTTGCCTTCTTTGTTGATTTGTATTAATTTTAAGACGTGGAGAGATTTAGATTTCTGTAGTCATTGAATTGGTGTGTGAAACAGAAGTCATTATTAATGTATTTAAAAGGTTTAAAATTTTTTATGAAGAATTTTGGTGGTTTCATATGTAGCCAGTCAAATAAGCTGACACAGAATTTTTTTGTTATCATTTAAAAAATATACTCTCTGGATTAACATTGATGCCTCCTTTTCCATATGACAAAGAATCTTGCAATACCAATCAAATATTCAAATATTTTCTGGTACACATTTACAAAAGTGGAACTAACACTGGATTGCTGTGAGGTAGAATAAGCCAGTCTTCCATTTAATAGACATGAATAAATCATACTTCAGAGTACTGATTGAATTTACATTCTTACCAATAATGCAATAGAATCCCTGTCTATTTGTTTCTAGTTCTTAGCATTCAAATAGTTTTAAATCATTGTAAATGTGATGCATATGTAGAGATATCTTCATGACTTCTGAGATTCTGAGTCTTTTCTTAGGTTTCTTGACCATTTGTGAGTTTTCTAAGGCCTTTGCTTTGCCCCAAACCATCAGAGAATGAGATTTTGTGTTTTTTTAATAGGAATTCTTCGTATATATTTAGATATTGATCCTTTATTGGTGTGGGGAATTAAACAACTTTCAAAAACAGAGATTGCTCTGCTGTGAGGACATCCTTGTCCCTGAGGAAGCTGAGGTGAGATGGAGGACTGAGGAGAGTATTCAGTGCTGGGGACTGAGGGTGCTGGGACAAGCCCAGGAAATCACTCCTCATCTGAGGCTTACAATCCTTGCTGGCATCCAGGGTATGAAGCTAGTGCTCCACATGGACAGCCAGGCAGTTAATTTAAGGTGGACGCTTCATTCTTTGTGTCCATCAGAAACCTGCAGAATCAGGGGTGTTCATCCCTGCACTGTGCAGAGACGGATGCGCCGATGATTTTCCAGTGGGTTGTAAGACACCAATTCCAAGTCTTCAAGATTTTGAGACTATATAAATGTTTATTGAAAATTATTACAGTACAATAAAGGATAACACTGGCCAAATGACCCTAGATTGGCAGTTCAAGTTCACCAGACACTCCTTGGAAATTCTAATCAGGGCCACTTGAGTTGGAAACAACTCGCCAATAAAACAACAAAAATTGCTCAAGTCAATAATGATGAACAAAAGTGTAATCAATTAAGAGAAGGGGAGTTGGTGCCACTGGATATAGAAACATTCTCTGGAATTCTGAGGTTGCACACAGTGAGTTTTGTTTTTTTAAATAGTTTAATGCATTTTAATAGCAAACTTACAGGAAGAGCACAGAAGACAGACAACATTAAAAACATGTACTTGCATGTAGGACAACTCAGTTAGAAAAGTATAGTGAATGGATGGAATCTACCCTGTGATAAAAATGCTATAAACACCATCTAGTTGCTGCTATAAGAAATTTACTTGTTTTAAAAAAATCCAAATGCTGGCATTGTCCAGAAAATTTTAACAGGTTTAGTTATAATTTTTATAAAGTTGAACAGCTGAAAGTTGTTCACAGAAACATTTTTACTTGCATTAATGCTTTATGCCCCCACATTTATATTAAAATTTCACATAAATGACAATGAAAAAACTGCCAATAGCTGATTTCTGTCCCCTATTTTTCCTTCCCAATCACAAACTTAGGTACCTTTTGACCCTATGGGGAAAAAAAAAATTAATATTCAGAACTACCAATAACAGAAAGAAGAGAATTTTTGTTTTTTAAAGAATGAAATGTTTCCCATTATAGTGCATTCCTAAGCACGTTCTCCACGTATGTGACCTGCTAGTTGGATGTCTTTTGGTATAATTGTTACACGTTTGGCATGGATAACACAGAGTTTGAGGCCAACCAGATAGGCCTCACTTGCCTCTTGCTAAACACCAACAGCTGCACTCTGGAAGCACAGATGTGTTTTGAAGTCCTGAGCTATTTCTTGCACCAGAAGCTAGAGGGGAGTTTATGAATCAGACATTCTGTGATGACATCTAATTTTAGGAAGCTCCACAGTCCCAGGCCTGAGACGATGAGGTTTCTTCATCCCTCCAGGAGAGGGCGCACGCTGATAAGCAGTTTTGTAGCCAATTGCCTCCTGGGCGATTTGCCACTGGTTGATTTGTGGGCAGTCTGCTTTGTAAGAGGCATGGTATAGAGACCTCCTCACTAACCCCCCTTCTCCTTCAGCTGTAGCTCTGGTGTTACAGAGCAATGGTGGCTCGGTAGTGGCTGAGAACACAATTTGCTCACAGTTTTTTTCACTGTCACTGCCATTCTCAGGGACCTGGACATGCTTTGCTTCAGACAGCTACCTGAGTGTTTACAAAGAAACTCATGGAACATGTTCTCTTTGTTGACATGCTTGTTCAGGCACTTAGAGGTTCTGGTGTAAAATTTGTTCAGTAGCACAAAGAACAAAAGGCACAACCTGGTCAGGACAGAGAGCAGAGTAGGATTGGTAGCCAGGGAACGTTGCATCTGTGGGATCATCAGCATCTGTTGGAGGCTCCAGGGCAGACAAACAGCTGGTGATGCAGAAGCTGCTAAGCCAGTTGGGAGGGTGGTTTGAGTAGACAGTAAGTTCCAGGCCTTCTTGGAAGCATCTTTGACCTTCAGAAAAGAAAAACTTGTTTTTCCCTGAAATCTTCCTAGGTCAGTTCTCCTTGGCTCTCCCTCCCTGATGTCTCTCCATTCCAGAGCCTGCTCCAACCAAGGCTCATGTACTCCCTTCACCCCCCTCCCCACCCTAGGTTCTGCAGCTATACCTGCCATCTCCCTCCTTTTATACATAACAGAGTCTGTAACAGATAGTTGGGTCTCATGACTAGAGCAATCCACATACTTCCTCACTAAGGGGCTGTCCTTCCCTTCAATGGCAGGGCCTACAGGACCAGGTTCAAATCCCATCCAGAGAGTAGAGCGGGGTTACCTGTCCCTCATGGAAATCCTGTGTGAGGATGCAGGCCAACTTCCTTCATTGTCCTTCTCTCTCAGGGTTCCCTCATCCTAGTGGTAGGACGTGGAGTTCTGAGTTTTACTATCCCAGTCCCCATGTCATTGAACTTGGTCTAGATTGTTCCTACCATGGGAACGGAGCTTTCTCAGAAAAGTGGAGTCTGGCTTCAGGTTGTCTACTGAGACCCAGCCTTCTTTTGAATCTGACCTATTTCAGTCTTTACATGCTGCAACCCAAGCTACTTTCCTATGGAATGCAGCATGAAGTCAAGGGTTTATCTTGAGTTGTAAACACTTTTCATCTTCATTTTCTAGAGCCTAAAACCCTCTTCTCAATTAGCCTGGAGGAGGAATCCCTTTCCTCTTGATCTCATCATCTGGAGATAACACATTAATGAGTGCCCAAATTGAGTATGTCCTATGCCTTTGTTTCTGTGTTCCACACCACCTACCGCGTGTGTCCCTCCTAGAAAGAAACTAATATTCATCAGACCTGACTTTGTTATCCCAACTAGTGTTGGTATGGATATTGTACCATTTCCCAGTGCCCTTAACATTGAGGGTTTATCGACATTTTTGTCTGCATGGGACTTAGTTGTTCCTCAGAAATGATAGGAAGTCATGCTCATAATGTCTCGTATGCAGGGTGAGGAGGCTCAGTGGCTGGGATAGGGGTAGGCCCTTGTGATAAACCACTGCTTAGTCCTCACACCAGACTCCCCATTCTGTGTTTCCCTCTCAGTTCTGCCCCAGCACCTGTCACTCTAAAGGAGAAAGCCTTGGATGACAAGTAGGATTGAGCAGGTGAGGGTCACCAGGAGGATCCAGGGGCTTGGTGTGATGGCTGTGGCCTTGGATTGGGCTGAGCCTGGGGTCATGGGTGGTTGTTCTGAAAATGAAAAGGAACAAGAAGAGTGAAAGTCCTTGTCAAGAAACCTGAGGCGACACTTCCCTCTGCTCGCACACACATTTGCTAAGCCTGTGTCTGTGGCAGGTGCTGGGAGAGGCCCTGGCTGGATATGGGACAGACCCAGCTCATAGGCTCAGTGTGGGGAGGGAAGGCTCACAAGTCAACAAATCACTCTTGCTGTGGCTGAAGTGGGAGTGCTGAATGATGAAAGAACGGAAGGCCTCAAAGGGGTGACATTTCAGCGACTTGAAGGATTTCTAGCAATTGAACAAAGGCTATGGATAATGGAAAGAGATTCTAGGAAGAAGGAATGATAAGAAGAAAAGTTCAGGAATCTTGATGAAGCTCCTATGGTTGGGTCCAGCTAGAAATTCATGGTGAGTGGACCACAGGTGTGCACAGTGAAGAAGAGATGTCAGCAGGTAAGAGAGAAATTGAAGCTGGGTGGTAATACGCATGTTCATTATCCTCCATAGAAGAACTCACTGTGGAATGGGTCTCTTCATCTGGAAGACACCCCCCTTCCCCATATACACACACAGCCACACACATATGGACAGACAGGCATAGACCCTGTCACACATACAAAACGAGGACCCTAACACTCCCTTCTCACTTACCTGCTGGCTCCAGCATCTTCTCCCAGTGCCCCCAGAACGTCCTAAGCCAGTGATTGCAGTCTCCCTCTGAGGTTCTCCTGAAGAACTTGGTCGCGTCCGTGTCCTTCTCCCACTCCTCTCTCATCTGTCTGCCTCCAGGATGAACCTCTGTCCACTTCATATTCTCTGAGTCATAGAGGAGGAACATCTGTCCGCCAAAGCCAAACTGCCAGGATGCTCCAGTGCACCTGCCTGCTTCCTGCTGACAACACATCTTGGCCTGCAGGGGGAGAGGAGCTGCCCCCCATGGAGAGAGATCACCTTCTAGTTCTGAACACTTGTTAACTCCATATGACACCCACTTCCTCTGGTCCCCTATAATGTTCTGACCTAGTTTGTCCTCCAAACCTGTCCCTTGCTCCAGGGGCTCTTGAATGGGATCAACTTACAAGTTTTAGAAACACAAACACAATAGCAGATAGCAGTACCCAATGCTTCAACCTCTGCTCTTGTGCCCCTTCCCCCCCACAGGCTGAATATCTCCAGCTTCTCACACTTACCCCTGGGAGTGTCCTTCTGCAGTTCAATGCCAGGCAGTAGCTGTTTGAGCTCATCCCCCATGTCTTTCAGAGTCTGAATCTGTTGCTCCCACTCCTTTGTGGCGTTTATCTTCATCCCTAGGGGACTCAAGCTTATGTCTCTGTTGGTTCCACAGTCACAATGAAGGAAAGTCCTTCCATCCACCTGGCCTTGAACTTCACACCATGGCTGCCCAGGTGGGGACTTCAACATGATGGTGAAATTGTAGCAAAGTGAGTGAGGGTCTGTGAGAGAGAGTCTCAAGTGAGGGGTGCAGTGGGGAGAAGGGGTCCTCTAGATACCCTTCACAGGGCTGGGCTGGCAGAGAAAGGAGGTTCCCTTCATATCATCACTCCCCCCCATCCCCTCTCCTCTCCTTCTGCATCTCCTCCTCCTGCCCACACTCAGACAAAAAATGTACACTTTCTCTCCTTAGCACTTCCGTTGTCACTGAAACACTTTCTTGGCTGTGCTGGGAGATTTCTGTGCTCTGTTGCCTATCCTAGTGGTTGCTGTATTTCCTGTCCCTTTCCTAACCCGAGAGGGTTGACAGCCCTGAGAAACAATTCAGGGAGAGGTTTTGGGATTCTAAGTTCCTGAGGATTCCCCTCTTCCCCTGGACTCACCAGCCTTCTTGGTCTGGGTGTGACCTCCGAGCAGCAGAAGAGAGAAACACAGGAGCCTGGTGCCTGGATTCAGAGCCATGGGGTGTGTAAGGCAGCGTGGGATCCCAGCAGCACCTTCTGTGAGGGAGCCCCCAAGGTTGCAATGATGGCTGCTGTATTCAGGTCAGTCAGCAGCTGACTAGAGCAGAGAATCTAAAAAATCAAGCCGCCCGCCGGGTTCATCATCCACACGTCCTGGTCAGGTCCTGCTTCCTCCTGGCACCAACCAGGACTGGGGGCACTGGCCTATGTGACCCACCAGGGGTCCTAGCCTCCTGCCCCTAGTGAGTTGCTGCCTTCCCTCCCCGCCCTGGCATACAACACCCAGGTGCCAACCAGAGGGAGCTTAATGATCACCTTTGCAAAGTCCTGGTAATGAAACTGGTCTTTCCTTCAAGTCAGGGAGAAGAGGTCCTCTAGACACCCTCCACAGTGCTGGGCTGGCAGGGTAATTCGGGCTTCTCTGGTTACTGGCCCTCAGGACTCCTTGTCTACACCTACTCTTTTCCTCTCTAATCGTCACTGAGTAAATAAAAACATTGCATTTTATCAGTGTCTATTCTGCAACCCAGAGTGACTCTACCTAACACATAGGCAGAGTTCTGTTGCGGTCTAGAAGCTTCATGAGCAGTGTTGTGAAATTTCCGGGGCAATCTCTTTCTAATGGTCTGTGGTTAGGACAGAAGTTGAATTATCTGTGAGGAAGGAACACTTAACACTTCTGCAGAGCCAAGTTTTCCCCCAACTTCCAATTAACAACAATCAGACCCCACTTCACTGGTTTTCCATGTTTTTTCTGCTTTTCCTGTCCCTGTTCCTAACAGGGGATGAGTGACAGCTCTGAGGAACATGTTGGGGTGGGGTTTTGTGGTTCTAGAAGCATGAGGAGTCTCCTCCTCACCCGGACTTACCAGCCACTGCCGTCAAGGTATTGTCTCTGAGCAGCAGAAGCAAGACACCAAGTGGGAGCATCTTTTCCAGAGTCAGAGCTATGGGGTCTGCAAGGCCGCAGGGAACCCCAGTGGCAACTTCTGTGAGGGAGCCCCCAGTCCTTCCTGAAGGCTAGTGTGTCACTTCTGGGCACTCCTGGCTCCACCCAGCCTTCCCTTCTTTGGGATGTCCTGGCCCCAGTGAGGTGACACCTCCCTGTCCTGGCTCTAGCACACCTAGGTGCTAGCCAGAGGAAGTTGAATGTTCAGATGTAGGAAACAGGCCACTCCTACAAGCCCTGGTCCTGTGGTCCTGCTGTGCTCTCCATTGGAAAAAGTAAACTCTGCCCCTCCTTTTCTTAACTGGGATTTATTCATCCTGAGATGGGGCTGCTTGGGAGTAGTGGGAGGACCCTGGGTTATTTACAGGATAATCTCTGGTCTCCTGCTGGGTTCACACATATCACATGTTTGCAAGGCTTTGTGAGGTTTAGATATAGGAACATACCTTAGAAAAGTAGCCTCTAGGTCACTTAGTGCTCAGATTGCTGAATGACCTGCTCAGCTGGCAATGGAAACTGAAGGCCAATGTTACTAGTGCAAAGCACCATTGAGTCAGTTACGACTCACAGCAACCCTGGATAAGATTTGCTCTTGTTCCGCTGGTGGGTTTGAACCGCTGAGCTTGTAGTTCACAGTCCAGTCTGATCCTACCAGAAGGCGCCATAGGATAAATACTCAATCTCAAAGTTGCTTTGAATTGCAAGGTCAGCAGTTCAAAGTCACCAGTCACTCTTCAAAAACCCTATACAGGGTCGCTATGTGGTGGTCATTATTCGGTGGCACTCAACAACATCGAAGGCCCACCTCCAATGGTGCCCAGGGCAGACATATGGGCTTGTCCTACCAGCCTCCCCTATATACACACCCAGACTAAAGTCACTGTCACTGCGTGTATTCCACTCACAGAAGCCCAGTATGTGTTTGTTGAGCCCTGGTGTGGCACTGTAGGATAAGCACTGGACTGCTAACCAAAAGATCTGCACTTCAAACTCAGCAGCGGCTCCCCAGAAACCCTACAACAGCATCTCTGTGAGTCAAAGCGACTGGACAGCACTTAGCAACAGAAACAAGTATTTGTGGAGCACAAACCTCAGCAGCTGGTGTGATTGAGCCGCTGACCTTGTCACTCAGTGTTGTTGTTAAGTGCTGTCCTGTCAGTTCCGACCCATAGTGACCATGTATCGGGTTTCCTAGGAGCAGCTGGAGAGCTTGAACCACCAACTTTGTGGTTGAAATGAACTCTGCAGTCCAGCGCATTAGCCCACAGTGCCACACCAGGATTCCAACAACAGTAACAAATATTTGTGGGAGCAGAAGCGGCTGGTGAGACTGAACCAATGACCATATCGTTCAGTGTAGTCCACTGCTTATCCAACATCCCTTCCCCATAGATAAGCATCTGCATCTATATGTGTGTGTTAGGATCCATGATGCTTCTTTTCAAATGCAGCTTTAGAGATAATGATCGAATGCAAAAGTGGTGTGTGCCATCCATGTGGAGGGACATGATTTGGATTATAAACATTTTAATGGATGGGGCTACTAAGAATATTCTACCAAAAGGCTCTCCTCCATGTTCTAAAAGAAAGACAATGAGTCACTGAACTGAGTGGCTTTAACAATCACGTTCAATTCTCTTCCTTGATCTTCCACAACGAATAACTGGCATTCGTCCATTTTCCTTTAAACTGCTCGCACTTCAGTTCTGATCCTTGTGTTTACTAAATGCTGAATTATAAATGAACAAATGAAAAGGTGTCATAATAGAAAATCAAATGATTAGAAAACAAATATTATAAGAAATTACTATATTTTTAGATCATTCATCTCTAACATGTTAGAAAAATAAATTTTAAAAAGTTTTTGCTCTTATAAATTCTTCACTGATTTCAGCGTAACCAAGCTGTGAAACCATATCTCCTTCTTGCTGCCCACTCTGTCATGGACGTCACTGGCACGCCTAGGAAATTCCAGTTTATTCCCTTGGAGTTGCCATAGTCTTAGTAAAGTATATTCTTCCACCTGCCCTTGAACCTCACACCTTGGCTGTCCAGGTGGGACTCACACATGATGGTGAATTTGTAGCAAAGAGAGTGAGCGGTTGTGAGAGGAAATCTTAACAAGAGTTGGAGTGGGGAGAACAGGACCCTTTAGACACTCTGGGCGGTTCAAGCTCAACAGCTGCTCCTCGGAAACCCTATACACGGTCGCTATGGGTTGGAACCGACTTGACGGCACTTCACAACAACAACTTAACAACAAGACTCCTGGTGTGGCGCTGTGGCTCAGCACTCTACTGTGAACCATAATGTCAGCAGTTCAAAACCACCAGCTGTTACCTTTCCAGGATTTCCACCCTGTCCAGGGTGGCTATGAATTGGAACTGACTGGACGGCACTTAACAGCAACAACAACACTTGACAAGAACAACAACACCCAACCCCTGTAACAAGACCATCCCTCAACATGGCTGGGCTTGCAGACAAAGGAGGGTCCCTTCCTGACACTCCTTTGCATAACCTACACAATGAAAAGGACTTAATTCTTCCCCCTACTCTGAGAGAATGGCACAGACTGACAGCCCATGGTGTTGGTGATGGTAGACTTGTGAACAGACAGATGATGTCTGTCCTTCAAGAGCCTACGCTCCATATGACAAGAATGGACAGAGACACCACTTTATAAGGAAAGTGACAAAGGCAAGGGTCTTCAGGAAAGTCTTCATGCAGAAGACATGAGATTTTGGCAGCAGTGGAGGGGACACAGTGTATCTGTAGGCTGATGAGCATCTGCTGGCAATGACTCCAAGGTGGGAAGAAAAAGTGGAGCCTATTAAAGGTGGGCTAGTGCAGGTGAGATGAACAGGTACCGGAGAGGCGTCTTCTAGCGAATATGAGCCTCACCGTTAGAATTTCTCAGAGAGTCTTTGCCCTGGAAAACCATGTACTTCCACGTGTGCACCAAAGACTCAAACATACACTGAAAGTCAGACACCAAGCAAACACAAGCAATCCTCTTTTTTTTGTTGTTAGAACAACTCAGCAAAATAAAATTCCGGTTTATTGTTGGACAACATTGTTTTACACATATATCAAACAGCCCCCCCCCC
>NW_006408700.1:6347461-6361759 GCF_000296735.1 Chrysochloris asiatica
TTAATATAAGTATGTCATTAATGTCCTAACTCTCTTTCAGTCACCTCTGCCCTCCTCTCCCTGCTGTTAGGTGCTGTCGAGTCATTCCAACCCGTAGTGACCCTGTATAGGGTCTCCAAGGAGCAGCTGGTGAGCCCGAACCACCGACCTTGCAGTTCAAAAGGCTTTGCAGTGTGGTGCTTCAACCCACAGTGCTACGCCGGGATGCCTCTCACACCAGTGAAAAAAACCGCCGACCAAATAGGACGCACATCCGCTTCTCCTGTATGGATCTTGCAGCTCAAAAGGCTTTAAGCCGACCAAATAGGATGCACATCCACGTCTCCCGCATAGGGTTTCCGAGGAGCAGCTGGTGAGCTTGAACCACCGACCTTGCAGTTCAAAAGAATTTGCAGTGCGGCGCCTTAACCCACAGCACTACACCACGACCCCTCTTAACCTAGTGAAAAAAGGCTGACCAAATCCACGTCTCAGCTTGTGCTGAGTGTGTGGGTTCCTGGTCGGTGGGCAAAGCATGAGCACACCTATTATTACCTGACACCAAAGAAAAAAATAAAATCGGAACCACACAAAATCGGCGAAGTATACTGTGTACCTTCCCCGCCCCCCAAGGTTCCCGCGGCTTGTTTCCGTGGCATCTCTGCACCCCCTATTTCGTCCTGCCGCTTGGTCTTGTCCAGGATGTGGGCTCAGGCCTCCGAGCCTGGCCAGCAGGCTCAAAAGTGTGCGATTTCCCACCTCAGCTCCAAATTCCAAAGGCTATAAGCCTTCAAACCTTTAAACTATTCCTATCTCTGTGAGTCCGAGTTTTGAAGCTCTGTCTTGCCTCTTTTTGCCTGGAATTCTGAGTTATTGCTGACGGTGACCTTCACTACACCTTCACCCTAGCCACCATCAAGCCCCGCTCATTTGATTTCTTGACTGCTGCCTCCATGAGTGTTGATAGTTGATCCAAGAAGAATGAAGTCCTTGAAAACTTCAATCCTTACTCATAGTGACCTTTTATAGGGATTTGGTGCTGGTGGTGGTTGTGTGCCATCAAGTGTGATTTGGCTCATAGAGACCCTGTACAGGGTTTCTGAGGCTACAAATCTTTATCTGCAGGGAAAGTCTTGTCTTTCTCCCGCAGAGCCCAACTTGTAACACACTGTGTTACCAGGGTGTGTTGCTAAGTGCCAATGAGTTGGTTCTGACCCATAGTGACCCTTTATAGAGTTTCCCAGGAGCAGCTAGTGACCTAGAACTGCTGACCTTGCAGGTCAAACCAACTTTGCAGTTTAGTGCATTAACCTACAGCGCCACATCAGAGGTGTGGAGGTGTAAATCTTGACTAGAGTAGAAAGCCTCTTCTTTTTCCCCAGGTGCGGCTAGTGGATTTGAACTGACTACCAGTGGTTAGAAATCCAGTGCTTATGAATCAGCACCATCAGAGCTCCTCTCCCTCATACAGACCTCTGCATTTTTGTGTGTGCATCTTAGCTATCCATCATACTTCATGTTAGAAGGAATTGACTAATAGCGATTGAATGCAAAAGTGGTGGATGCCATTTTAGCGGAAGGATATGATCTGGATTGTAAAATTTTTGTGGATGTGAGGTACTTAAATTTTTAGGACATAGCACATTTTCTACAAAGAGAAGATCTCACATATTCTAAAACAAAGAAAATGAGTCATGAACTTAGTTGCTTCAACTATCTCTTGACCTCCCATAACGATTAATTGACTCACCCATTTTACTTTCAACAGTTTCAGCTCTGATGTTTGTTTCTTAATAAATGAACACATAAAAAGGTGCCACAATAGAAAATTTAATGATCAGAAAACAAACATTACAACAAATTACTGTATTTTATTTTTCGATCTTTCATCTCTAACATGTTAAAATAAAAGACATTTTTTAAAAATCATTTTTTGTTCTTATAAATTCTTCACAGATTTCAGGAAAGGTGTGGGCCACGATTGTATTCTTTCACCATACTTATTCAGTCTGTATGCTGAGCAAATAATCTGAGAAACTGGGTCATATGAAGAAAAACGTGGTATCAGGATTGGAGGAAGACTTATTAACAACCTGTGATGTATAGATGATATAACTTTGCTTGCTGAATGTGAAGAGGACTTAAAATACAGATGAAGATCAAAGGCCACAGCCTTCAGTGTGGGATACACCTCAATGTAAAGAAAACAAAAATTTTCACCACTGGACTAATATTTAACATCATGATTTGTTGTTGTTGTTATGTGCCATTGAGTTGGTACCGACTCATAATGACCTTTTGCACAGTAGAACTAAACAGTGCCCAATGGAGAAAAGTCAAAGACTTCGTTTTGCTTGGATCTACATCAACACTTAAGGAAGCAGCAGTCAAGAAATCTAACGACATATTGCATTAGGGAAATGTACTGCACAAGACTTCTTTAAAGTGTTCAAGAACAATTTGAAGACTAAGGCATGGCCTGGCCCAAGCCATGGTCTTTTCAATAATCTCATGTGCATGTGAAAGTTTTACGTTGAATAAGGAAAACTGGAGAAGAATTGATGCACTTGAGTTATAGCGTTGGAGAAGAGTATGAAATGTATCATGGACTGCTATAATAACAAACAAATCCGTGTTGGATGAAACACAGCCAGAATGCTCTTAGAAGCTAGGATGGTGAGACTTAGTGTCTCATATAGTGACCATATTATTAGGAGGGACCAGTCCCTAGAGAAGGACATTATGTTTGATAAAGAGGAGGGTAAGGAGCTCTGGTAGCATAGTGGTTACGAATCGGGCTGTGAACCGCAAGGTCATCAATTTGAAACTACCAGTTGCTCCGCAGGAGAGAGATGAGGCGCTCTGCTCCCATAAAGATTAACAGCCTCGGAAACCCTGTGCAGGGTCACTATAAGTCGGAACCGATGCCATGACACATAATAACAACAACAAACTAAAAAGAGGAAGCGCCGCAATGAAATAGATTGGCACAGTGGCAGCAGCAATGGGCTCAATCATAACGATTGAGAGGAAGACACAGGACTGGGCCATGTTTCATTCTGTTGTGCATAGGGTCACTATGAGTCAGAGCCAACTTGAATTCAGAGAGCCAAGGTCCTTATCTACTTTAATGTGATATCTCCTTGTGTTTGGACATCAATCTTTCTCTGGATCGAATCTAGGAGTTCCAACCTTGGACACAATTCCTTTTCACCTGTAAATCTAAATTACAAGTTACCTGCTTCCAAATACAGTGTTGGAACAGGCAAAAAGGTAGACGTTTCTATTATAAATGAGAGCAATTGGAGGAAAAAAAGGGATCATGGGCACCAAGATAGTGAATCTAGTACAACAGTTTACATTAGCTCTCAATGCTTGAAAAGAATCCTCTGATCTTGGAGACAGTCTGGTAATGACCTTGCTCTCTAGACTCTGGGTGGTGTCCATGTACTCTGGAAACTCAGTAGAGGCCTCTCAACCCTGGCCTTCAGCTCTGCCTTCCAGGTCCACTGGAATAGCAACTCTCCTTCCTTGACTTTGAGCAGCCCATTTGGGTATTCCATCTGAGTGGCCACCCACCTCTCCCTCCTTCCCCCACCCTCCTGCTTGGCCCCAGCAGGCCCCATTCTTCTGCCCTCTTTGGATAAGACAGCTCTGCCTCTCAGCTTTGAGTAGTGGGCTCATCTTAATGGCAGCTCCAAACTCTGGAACCAATTTGGTGTAGAAGAACTGATGTTTTGAAATTTAGGAAATTGTAGCTCCTTCCTTAGAGACTCCAGAGGTCATGTGTAGTTCCATCCTTTGAGAGTCCAGAGGTCATGGGCCTACCTTTTGAAATGGAGTCAGCTCTATTTCCTATGCTCCTTGTTTCTTCACCTTTGGCTTCCTTGGTTTCTAGAAGAGGCCATCCTGGTCCACCAGTAAGTCTTGACCTGAGGGCACTCAACTTTCTTGTTCCTGTGTCAGCTCCTGTGCCTTCTTGTCTCCAGCTCCTGGTTCTGCTGCTGAAGTTTCTCTGCCACCGCTTCTTGCCGGCTGTGCCTCTCCAGTGTTGGGGCTCTCCTCACTTACCTTTGACATTCATAATTCCACCATCACTTTCTTCAAGGCAATCTTGGCATCCACTATTAGGCAACTTACTGTTATTCTTCCAGCCTCTGCTCATTATAAAATCCAAAACTGCTTCCACATTTTAGGCATCTGTTAGAGCAATACCTCACTCTCCTTGTACCAAATTCTGTTTTACTTATCTAGTATTGCTATAACAGAAAGCTCACAACTGAATGGCTTTAATGGACATTTATTCTCTTACTGACTAGAAGGCAGAATTCAGAGTGCCTGGTCCAGGGAACGGTCCTGGTATCCTTTCAGCATCTGTAGACTCAGCATTCCTTGGAGATCTCCATGTGTCTTTATGGGAGCAGATCTCCATGTGTCTCAGCATTCCTTGGAGATCTCCATGTGTCCTTTCCTAGATCCAGGAGCTTCAATCCATCTCTAAAGGACACACTCTACTCCCGGATCTTCTTTCTTGGTGGTAGTAGGTCCCACCTTCTTTGCTCACTGGTTGTCCTCTTATCTCTTCTAAGACAAAGATGTTACAGGCCACACCCTTAGGAAACTCCTTTACATCTGATCAGGGTTGTAATGGGATAAAGGTTATTGCTCTTGTTAGGTACCATCAAGTTGGCTCTGGATCATAGCGACTGTGTGCACAACAGAATGAAATATTTCCTGGTCCTGCACTATCCTCTCAATTTTTGTTACGACTGAACCTATTTCTGCTACCATTTGCCAATTCATCTTGTTGGAGATCTTCCTCTTTTTTGCTAACCCTCCACTTTACCAAGCATAATGTTATTCTCCAGGGACTGGTCCTTCCTGATAATATGTGTGAAGTATAAGAGACAAAGTGTACCCATCCTGGCTACTAAGGAACATTCTAGCTGTACTCCTTCCAACACAGATTTGTTTGTTCTTCTGGTGGTCTAGGGTATTTCAATACTCTCCTTTAACACCATAACTCAAATAAATCAATTATTCTATGGTCTTCCTTATTCATTGTCCAATTTTCACATGCATATGAGCCTATTGAACATATCATGATGTGGGTCAGGAACACTTTGGTCCTCAAACTGATATCTTTGTTCTTGAATACTTTGAAGAGGTCTTGTGCAGCAGATTTGCCCAATGCAATATGCCATTTGATTTCTTAACTGCTGCTTTCATGAGTGTTGATTGTAGATCCAAGCAAAATGATGTATTTGACAATGGCAACTTTTTCTCCATTTATCATGATTTTATTTGTTGATCCAGTGGTGAGGATTTTTGTTTTCTTTCCATTGAGGTACACCTCATACCTGAAGGCTGTGGTCTTTGATCTTTATCAGTAAGTATTTTAAGTCCTCTTCACTTCCAGCAAGCAAGGTTGTATCGTCTGCATATCACAGGTTGTTGGTGAGTCTTCCTCCAATCCTGATGCTACATTTTTCTTTATAATAATCTAGTTTCTTGGATTATTTGCTCAGATTGAATAAGCATGGTGAAAGAATATAACCCTGGTGCACACTTTTCCTGATTTTAAGCCATTCATTATCTCCTATTTTTTTCGAACGACTGCTTCTTGATCTATGTACAGGTTCCTCATGAGCACTTAATGGTGCTCTGAATACCCATTCTTTGCAATGTTATTCGTTGCTTGTCATGATCCACACAGTCAAAAGCCTTTGCATAGTCAATAAAGCACCAGCAAACATCTTTCTGGTATTTTCTGATTTTAGCCAAGATCCGTCTGATGTCAGCAATGATTTTCCCAGTTTCGTGTCCTTTCTGAATCCAGCTTGATTTTCTGTTTATGCACTGTTACAGTCGTTTTTTGAATTATCTCCAGCAAAATTTTACTTGCATGTGATATAAATGATATTGTTCAATGATTTCTGCATTCCAGTGGGTCACCTTTTTAGAATGGGCACAAATATGGATAGATCTCTTCCAGTAGGCTGGCCAGGTAGTTGTTTTCCAGATTTCTTGTAATAAATCAATGAGTGAGTCAAGTTTTGCATCAGTTTTGTTGAAAGATTTCAATTTATATTCCGTTAATTCCTGGAGCCTTGGTTGTTGTTGTTGTTTTTGCCAATGCCTTCAGGGCAGCTTGAGTTCTGGTGGGATAGTGGTTACATGTTGGGCTACGAACCTTAAGGTCAGCAGTTTGAAACTACCAGCTGTTCCTCAGGAGAAAGATGATGCTTTCTGCTCTCGTAAAGATTTGCAGCCTCAAAAACGTTATGTAGGGTTGCTAAGAGTCAGAACCAACGCCATGGCACACCACCCACCCACCCACCCATCCTTCCTTAGTGGAGTTTGGACTTCTTTATTCAGAACCTTTTGAAATGGTTGAACATTGACCATTTCTTTTTGGTACAGTAACTGCATATACCTTCCATCTTGTCTTGATGCTTTCTGTATCATTAAATATTTTACCCATAGAATCCTTCAATACTGCAAGTCGAGGCTTGGCTTTTTTCCTCAGTTCCCTCAGCTTGAGAAATGCTGAGCATGTTCTTCCCTTTTGGTTTTCTAACTCTAGGTCTTTGCATGTTTCATTATAATATTTGACTTTGTGTTCTTGAGGTGCCCTTTGAAACTTTCTCTTCATTTCTTTTATTTCCTCATTTCTTGCATTCACTTTATATATCTTCCTAGAAAGTAAGTTTCAGAGTCTCTTCTGACATCCAGTTTGGTCTTTCTTTCTTTTTTGCCTTTTTAATGACCTTTTGCTTTCTTTCTGAATGATGTGCTTGACGTCATCTCATACCAATTCTGGTATTTGGTTGTTAGTGCCTAATTCATCAAATCTGTTCATGAGATGATCTCTAAATTCAGGTGGCACATGTTCAAGGTCATATTTTGGCTCTCATGGAGTTATTTTAATTTTCATAAGCTTCAGCCTGAACTTACATATGAGCAATTGATGGTCTGCCACAGTCTGCCCCTGGCCTTGTTTTGGCTGATGATATGGAGCTTTTCCATCGTTTCTTTCCACAAATGTAGTCAATTAGATTTCTGTACATTCCATCTGGTGAGGTCCATGTGGATAGTCTTCTTTTATGCTGTTTAAAAAAGATAATTGCAATGGATTCTTACAAAATTCTCCAGCATCATTTCTACTATCAAAAGCAACTACCAATTCTTCCTCTTTGTTTCCAACCATCTCATTCCAATAAGCAACAACTATCAATACACCTTTTTTTTTTTAAGGTTTTATTGTGAATTATATGATATTTTACATGGGAGAACATTAGTTTTACATTCATTCTATTGTATATCCCCTCATTGCCATGGTTACAATCCCCTCCATGCATCATCAACCAACCAAAGGGTATAACTGCAATCCTGCCCCCTCCACACTCCCGGTCTTCTGCACACAGTCCCTCTCCCTCTCTGAATCTAAAGTCCCCAGCTGCTCCATTGCTCCACATCATTGTCTCTGCCTCCATCTCAGGCATCACTGCTTCTCTGGGTAGGGTCCCGCTCTCTGCTCTTCTCCGTTGATGGTCCTAGGGACCTCCGCTCCTAGACTGGAAAGATAATCACTCCCCTCCTTGCTATAAAACATCTACCTTTACATTTCCAACCCTCACAATCAGTCCTGATAACAATTATTCACTATTGTATCACAAGAGACCCATCTGCATTTCATTTCATCAGCCCTGCCTAGACAGATTGGATACTACTCACTGGAGATTCTACCTTCCTCCAGGCCCTCTGGATCTAGGTTCCCTCTGGAAAGCTTGTAAGCCAGACTTCTTGCCTTTGTAGCCCCCCACTCCCACCCCCATTTTGGGTAGCCAATGTCCAAGTTGCCCTTCCCTCTCTACTCTGTGTGTGGAGGGTGGTGGGAATGATTCTTATCAATACATCTTGATTGTATATTTAATCAATTTCAGACTGAATGCATTCTTCAATTTTGTCATCTTGGTTTCAGTGGTTGGTGGGTAAATTTGAATAGTAATGGTATTAACTGGTCTTTCTTGTAGGCGTATAGATAATATCCTGTCTCAGGTAGTGTTGTATTTCAAGATAGATCTCGAATGTTCTTTCTGATGATGAATGCGATGCCATTCCTCTTGAATTTGTCATTCCTGGCATAGTAAAGCATGAAGGACTGACAAGAATAATGCTTGGAGGAGGTGGTTTGTGCTGGAAAAAATCAGAAAAATTCCCAATCCATAGGACTTGGTATGTCTTTGCACCTGGCCTAACAGGAGAGTGACAGCCAGACTGTTTGACTGATAATTTAAGTGAGCTAGTTGAAGTCTCTGCTTCATTAAGAAATCTAATGGAGTAAATTAGCATTATTTCCACCACAATGTGGAAGAAGGAAGTACCAATAGTTCTTTCCACGATTATAAAATAAAATTACCAAGTAATTCAACATTTAATAAATTAGTGACTTTATTTAAATATCACCACAGGCAATAAAGTAACCAATGATAAATATAATATTGATCTTTTTAAGATAAGAGGAAACATTCTCTAAACTCCTGAGTCTGCACATAGTATTTTAACTGCTGATAACTTTGTCATGATTCTGAGACATTCCTGGTTTTCCACAACCAAAAAGAAGATGGAAAATGTTCTCTGTGGAGAGTTCTTCTTCCAGCCAATAGAAAGGTCAGCCGGAACTCCATCAGTTATCACCTAGGGGAAAAGACACAGCATGATCAGGAGAGAGGAGGGAAGGGTGCATGCGCAGGATCATCAGGGTCTTCTGGGAGCCTTTGGCTCTGCTCTAATGTTTGACCCTCCTGATGGTGGAGAGATGAAGAGCAGGTGATGGAGAAGCAGGTCAGGAGGAAGAGTGACTGGATTAGACCATAGTCTTTGGGGTTTCTTGGTAGCATTATTCAGCCTTCTGAAAGGAAACACATATTTATACAAGTGTTTTAGAAAATCTTGTGTTAGTTCTTCTTGGATTCGCCCTCCTGGTTACTTCTCAATGTCAATATGCCCCCACTAAGGACCATGTGAAGGAGCTTTCATAGTGTAGTGGTTACGAATAGGGCTGCGAACTGCAAGGTCAACCGTTCGAAACTACCAGCTGCTCCATGGGAGAAAGATGAGGCTTTCTGCTCCCATAAAGATTTACAGCCTTGGAATCCCTGTTCAGGGTTGCTATGGGTCGGAACCAACTTGACAGCACTTAACAACAAGGATCATGTGATTCCCAATATTCCACACTCAGCCTATACCAGCTGTCTCCTTCTGTTTCTGCAATAACAAAGTCAGTCTAGGTCCTACTACTAATGGTTGGGGCATAGACTGGAGCAAGGAGTGACTTCATCTGTCTCCTTTCTCTGTCTTTGTCCACCCTTTGGTGTCAGGGCCTTTCAGGTAGAGACAAGCCCTTTCCAGAGAGGGACCTGGATCTTGGGTACCCCAGTCTCTCTGGCCTTCTCCCCTCCCTATGGCAGCACACATAGCTCTGAGCATGACTATCCCTGTCTCCAACGATCAAGTCCTGCTCCAGCTTTACTCTGTCATTCTCTTATTTAGACAGATGGGCTGTCAGTTGCCACCAAGATCTGGAGTCTGGCATGAGATTAATCGTCATGTGCTTTGTACCAGGGCTGAGCCAGGATTCCCAGGTGTCCACTAAGACCCAACTTCCTTCTGAACCTAGTCCTGGCCCCATTTCTACTAAGAGCCTTCTACCCTCATAGCTGCAACCTAAGACATTATCTGTGGGAATATGAACTTGAGTCTGTTGGGTTGGGCTGGCAAAGCCCTTTATGGCCCCCATTTTGTTGACTGATGGGTGGAATTCCCTTATTCTTGATTTCATCATCTGAAGTAAGCCTGTGGCTGCCTCACCAAATTTCTACCACTGTCCATTCCTTGTCTTCCTGCTGTCTCCACACCACCCTCCACGTGGATTCTCTTCCCAGTAGAGATCTTGTTCTGCATCAGGCCTGACTTTGTTAAGCCTGGTCTGGACCTTTCTCCTTTCCAATGGACATTTGACAGTAAAGATTCATCCAACTTAACACTAACCAAGTCCAAGTCTCTGTTCTCAATTGCTAAGAGGTCATACTTACCATGTCTCATATTCCAGATGAAAAGGTTAAGTGACTGAGGTAGGGGTAAACCTCTCCCCAGTCCTCATATCTAGCTCCCACCCTATACAGACCACAGTACCTGTCACTCTAAAGGACTATCCCTTGGATGCCAAGTAGAATCAAGCAGGTAAAGGTGATACTGAGGATCCAGGGGCTCAGTATGATGGCTGTGGCAGTGGTTGGGACTGGGGCTGGGGACACGGTAGGTTGTGCTGCAGTGGAGACAGAAGAATGAAAGCCTTTGAGGAGATACCTTCCTCCACTCTTGCCTTCCCATGTAACCTAACAATATACACATCTTCTAACCCTCCATTGTGTGGCAGCTGCTATGACAGGTCCCAGGGCTGAAGATGAGTATGAGATGGGCCTGTCCTCATGGAGCTCAGACATTTAGTGGCAAAGGCAAAAGTTTACAATACAACAAAGCACTGTGGCTGTGGTCACAGAGATGGTACTGGAGAATGGGAGCAAAGCCATCTCAGCAGCTGACATATGAGGTGGCTATGAAGGGGTTCCAGAAATACACTATGTGAAAGTGGAAAGTGATTCCAGGAAGAAGGACTAATAAGAAGATAAGATCTGGAAAGATAATGATACCACATGTTTGAAGTCAGCAAGCAACCTACTGTGAAGGGACCACAGATGCCTGTAGTGATGAAGAGGAGGTGAGAATGGAAAGGGAGGATGGGTTGAAATCCCGGTGTCCACTATTCTCCCAAGAAGAGTTCATCAAGGATGGATCCATTTCTCAAGCACACACACACACACAGAAAGGGAAACTACCACATTGTTCTCCCTTCTTACTTACCCGTTGGCTCCAGTATTTTCTCCCAGTGGTCCCAAAACTTTCTAAGCCATTTATTGCAGTCTCCCTCTGAGAGTCTCTTGAAGAATCCGTTCAGTTCTCTGTCCTTCTCCCACTTTTCTTTCATCAGCCTGGCTCCAGGACGAACCTCTGTCCAATTCCTGCTCCTCGAATGGAAGAGGAGGAACGTCTGTCCGCCAAAGCCGAATTTCCAGGATGCTCCGGTGCGCTTACCTGCTGTACGCTGACAACACATCTTGGCCTGTAGGGTGAGAGGAGCTGCCCCCCATGGAGAGAGATCACCTACTAGACCTGACCTGCACCCAGCATCCACCTCTTCTGTTCCCCTCCTACCTCCTGGCCTCTTCTATCTTCTACATTCTGTCCATGGTGAAGGGCTTCTAGTTCAGATCAACTTTTTTTGTTGTTGTTGTTATAGCTCATACTCTATATGTTGTTGTTAAGTGCCGTCGAGTCGGTTCCGACCCATAGCGACCCTGTACAGGGTTTCCGAGGGTGTAAATCTTTACGGGAGTAGAAAGCCTCATCTTTCTCCTGCAGAGCAGCTGGTAGTTTCGAACCGTTGACCTTATGGTTCGCAGCCCGATTCGTAACCACTACGCTACCAGAGCTCCTTCATACTCTATATAGTGACCCTTAAACAGATATCCTTAAACATCTGCTCTTTTACTGTTTCTGCCCAGTTGACCATCTCTAAGCATGGGCCTTCTCAAACTTACCAGTGGTTGTGTAATTCTCCAGTTTAATGTCAGATATTTTCAGTCGAAGCTCTTTCACCACTTCTCTTAATGTTTTGATCTGTTCCTCCCACTCCTTCGTGGCATTCACTGTCTTCCCCAGGAAACTCAAGTTTATGCTCTTGTTGGTTCCACAGTCACAGTAAAGAAAAGTATTTTCATCCACCTGACCTTGAACTTTACACCATGGCTGTTCAGGTGGGGACTTAAACATGACAGTGAAGTTGTAGCAAAGACAATGAGCATCTGTAAGAGAAAAATCTCAGGTGAGGGTAGGGATGGGGAGAAGAGGACGATTAGACACTCACTACGACACCAAGCCACCACTCGTCTGTCAATTTGTCATACTGTGGTGGCTTGTGGGTTGCTGATTCTGAAAGCTATGCCACCGGTATTTTAAATACCAGCAGGGTCACCCATGGTGGACAGGTTTCAATGAGCTCCCAGACGAAGACAGACTAGGAAGAAAGAGTGACGAACTACTTCCTAATATTTAGTCACTGAAAACCTTATGAATAGCAGAGAAACACTGTCAGACACAGTGCCGGAAAATGAGCTCCTCAGGTTAGAAGGTACTCAAAATGTGACTGGGGAAAAGCTGCCTCCTCAAAGTAGACTTCACCGTGATGATGCAATGGAGTAAAGCCTGTGGGACTTTCATTTGCTGGTGGGGCACAACTCAAAATGAAGAGAAATAGCTGTAAACATCCATTAAAAATCGGAACATGGAATGTAGGAAGTATGAATCTGGGAAAACTGGAAGTTGCCAAAAATGAAATGGTCACATAAACATCGATATCTTAGGCATTAGTGAGCTGAAATGGCCTGGTATTGGCCATTTTGAATCTTTAGCTGCACGGCAAGTGTCAGAATTCCTCCATCCTTCCCCAAAGTCACACATGGCAGTGGGGTGGGGTAGGGGAGGTGATGGCAGGAGGGGGAGAGGCAGGTGGAGGAGGAGACAAGAGGAAGATCGAGTATAAGGGTATTCAGGGTGCCAGGTGGTGGGTAGGAGGGGTGGGGCCAGTTGGGTTCGTGGGCAGGTGGGAGAGGGGGTATTTGGGGTGAGGTGACAGGTCAGGAGGGGGAACCGAGGAAGAACTTGGAGAGGGCAGGGGTTGAACTCCGGAAATCTCTCTGCACCTGTCTTCTCTCGCTCTTTTTTTTTGAACACATGCTTCGTTTCCAGTCCCAGCTTCTGGCTCAGGAGGCAGGGACCGCAAGAAGCATCACAGGACCACTCCCTCGACTGCAGGGAGTCTGAGAAGACGACTTGGAGCTCTGATGGCGAAGCCAGATTCTAGAGAAGACCCCCTCTCCGGATCGTGGAACTTACCGGCCCTTGTCAGCGGATCGTGGAACTTACCGGCCCTTGTCAGCGACGTCCAGTCGGGCAGCAGCAGTAGAAGCAAGAAGACATGGGTGGACGCGGTGCCGGGAGTGCGCTCCATCGGCTCGGCTGCAGGCGAATGAAGTGAAGTCCGAGTCGGGGTGGGGACTACTTATCTGCTGAGGAGGAACCGCCCCAAACACCCCAACCGGAGACAACCACAGCCCCAAATACCGCAACCGCAGACATCTCTTTTCGCACTTCTTACCCTTCCTTCGCCCCACCCACTTTTCTTACCCACCTCCCCCTCCCCCTATCATTTACTATCTCCACTCCCAGCCCGCTTCTTCCCTTTGCAGAATTTAAGACCTCTGGCCTCCACTTCTGTCCGGTGTGGAATCAAACCAGCTGAGGACAACAGTTAACTGTCCTCTCATCAAAGACAAGTTTTCTAATGGCTTCGATTCTCACCGAGTCTAAGACCCTCAGGAAACTAGAGTAAGTCCTCCTTAACGAAGTGTGGGCTCATGAGGCCGGAATGGCTATTGCGAAGAGATTCAGCAGACAAGGTGCATTGCAAACTGGAGACTTCTGATGATTTTCAACTTCTGTTAAAGATGGGTGCCTCAAAACGACCAGTTTCTCTTCAGAAAGCCTATATAGGGTTGCCGTGAATCAGAACCGACTGGATGGCACTGAATGGTACAAATTGTTAACTCACCAAAAAGGTGACAATCTATAATGGAAAAAGCAGCTGTTGAAAACCTTATGGAATGTAGTTCTACTCTGACACACACGAGGTTGCCATGAGCCCAGTTACTTGACAGCACGGGTTTTTCGGGTTTTTTATTTAATACTCAAGCTTTTCTTTCTTACAAACGTTTACCTGTTTGCTATCATAACTGAATCACGAATTCATTCATCTGTCCAACCAGCATTTAAATACCATCTAATAGCTTAAAATAGTCATATCTTTTCCATCTGTGATGAAGGGTAAAATCATTACCTGTTGCATCTGAAAATGACTTGTGATTCCTTGGCTATGGCCTTTAATTACACACATTTAAACACCAAAGAGCCTGGATCAGAGGGTGGTGTTTAGGAAGAGATAGGACTGGGAGAGGGTGTGGGAAATCTGTATGTTCCTGAATTACCAAATTCTCAGGCAGAAATTCCCAGACCAAATTCCACAGGAGAAATCAGTCCCTTTCTGTTTCCTGTGTTCTCATGTGCATACACACACACAAAAGTGCTGCTCAAAAATGTTCTCTGATTCTTTTTCCTGTCATCTGTAGTTTTCACCAGTGT
>NW_006408700.1:6363944-6365984 GCF_000296735.1 Chrysochloris asiatica
ACTCGATGGCACCTGACAACAACAACAACAAGCACCCAAACTATCCTGTGAGTATTCACCTTCCCCTCCCTCCCCTAGTCCCACCCTCTACACCCCAATAACCAACAAAGAATTTTTTTCCCTCTTTTAGTAAGGGTACTGTTTCTTAAACTTTGACAATAATGGTCCTATGCGGTATTTCTCCTTTTGTGACTGACTAATTTCACTCAGCATATATCCTCAAGGTTCATCCATGTTACCCGGTGGCTTGCAGGTTTCTTGTTATTCTTCAAGGTAGCATAGTATTCCCTTGTGTGTATGTACCAAACTTTGTTTATCCATTCTTCCATTGATAGGCACTTAGGCTGTGTCCATCTTTTTGCTATTGTAAACAGTGCTTCTATGAACATGGGTATGAGTATATCTACTTGTGTTATGAGTCGTATTTCCAGTGGATAAATACCAAGTAGAGGAATTGCTGGATCATAAGATATTTCAATTTCAACTTTCTGAGGAAGCGCCATATTGTTTCCCAGATTGGTTGGACCATATTGCAATCCCATCAGCAATGTAGCAGGGTCCCAGTCTCTCGGCATCCTCACCAGCATTCATTGTCCTCTACTTTTTTGATCTTCGCTATTACTGCTGGTGTGAGATGATATCTCATTGTTGTTTTGATTTGCATCTCTCTAATGGCTACTGACTAGATGGCACCTAACAACAATGACAATAAAATGGCTAGTGGGAGTCCAGGTGTGGTGCTGTGGGTTAATATGTCAGTCTGCAAGGCCGTTTGAACTGCAAGGTCAGTGGTTCAAGCTCACCAGCTGCTCCTTGGAAACCCTATACAGGGTCACCCATCTGCATTTCATTTCATCAGCCTCGCCCAGACAGGTCGGATCCAACTAGACGGCACTTAATAACAACAACAATGGCTAGTGATTGTGAACATTTCTTCGTATGTTTGTTGGCTGTCCGGATCTCCTCCTTGATGAAGTGTCTGTTCATGTCCTGTGCCTATTTTTGAATTGGGTTATTTGTTTTTTTCTTGTAGAGGTATTGTAGTTTCCTATATATTTTAGAAATTGGTCTCTTGTCTGATGATTCGTGGCAAAAGAGTTTCCCCCATTCTGTGGGCTCCCTTTTCAGTCTTTTGGTGAAGTCTTTTGATGCACACATGTTTTTAATTTTTAGTATGTCCCATTCATCTATTTTGTCTACTTTTGTTTGTGTAATTTTCACAATGTTTGGTAGTCTGTGTGTATCCTGTATTAGAGCTCTCAAATTTGTCCCTGTTTTTTCATTGATGGCCTTTATAATTCTGGGATTCACATTTACATCTTTAATCTATGCTGAGTTGGTTTTTGTATAAGGCATGAGGTAAAGGTTTTGTTTCAATCTTTTGCATATCGCTTTCCAGTTCTGTCAGCACCATCTGTTGAAGAGACTATCTCCTCCCCATGCAGTATACTTAGACCCTTTGTTGAAAATCAGTTGGCTGTATGTGGATGGGTTAATTTCTGGATTCTCGATTCTTTTCCATTAATCTATGTATCTTTCACTGTACCACTACCATGCTGTTTTGACCACTGTAGCCATGCAGTAATTTTTTTTTAATGTTTTATTGTGAATTATGTGATATTTTACATGGGAGAACATTAGTTTTACATTCACTTTATTGTATATAATTTCATTGCCATGGTTACAATCCCCTCCATGCATCATCAACCAACCAACCAAAGGGTATACACTACAAGCCTGCACCCCGGTCATCAGCATACAGCCCCTCTCCCTCTCTGGATCTAAAGTCTCCAGCTGCTCTGTCTCTCCATCTCTGTCTCCGTCTCTGGCGTCTCTCCATCTCTGCCTTTGTCTCTGGTGTCACTGCTTCTCTGGGTAGGGTCCCACTCTCCGCTCTTCTCCATTGATGGTCCCAGGGACCTCCACTCCTAGACTGAAATGTTAATTACTCCCCTCCTTACTATAAAACATCTACCTTTACATTTCCAACTCTCACAATCAGTCCTGATAACAATTATTCACTATTGTATCACAAGAGAC
>NW_006408700.1:6378391-6400765 GCF_000296735.1 Chrysochloris asiatica
TCCCTAAAAAGGGAGAGGAGGGAGAGAATTAAAAGAGAGAAAATAAAAGCCTAATGTGAGTATGACTTTAATGTCCTCTCTTCAGTTTCTTGCTTTCAAAGCTGCCTGAGAGATTTCAAGATGCCAGTGTTGGTTGTTATGTTATACCTCAGGATTTAATTTAATTTTCAGCCTGTTTTGTTTTAAACTCTCTTTCCCTCTCTACAGCCCTGTCCTGCCCTTTCCTGTTTTAAAAAAACAAACAAATAAACATTCAGGGCCTGCTCTTGGGCTAAGTATCTGCGTATGCGTGGTGGAAGAACCCACCAGTAGTGAGGGTGGGGGGGTGTCCACTCGCTTAGGCTCCCCCTCTAGTCACCAGAATGGAGGTGGGCAAACAGTGGGTGCACCAATGACCAGATACCAAAAAAAAAGAAAATCAGAACAACACAAAACTGACAAAGTGTATTGTCCACCCTTGCCCCAAGGTTCCTGCAGCATTTTTCCATGGCGTTTCTGCTCCCCCTTCTTGGTCTTGCCATTTGGTCTTGCCCAAGATGTCAGCTCCGGGTCTCCAAGTCCTGCCTGGCAGATTCAAAAGTATGTGCTCTTTTTACTTCAGCTCTAATTTCCACAAGCTACAAGTCCCCAAACTTTAAAAATATTCCTATCTCTGTGGTTCCACATTTTGGAGCTCTGCTCTGGATCTGCTTTGCCTGGTATTCTGTGGTGTTGCTGATGGCAAACTTCACTGCACCTCCACCCTAGCCGCCATCAAGCCCCGCCTCCCCCCATGCAGTAAATTTTGAAATCAGGGAGTGAGAGTCTTCCAATTTTATTCTTCTTAAGTGGTGCTTTGCTTATCATGGGTCTCTTTCCTGTCCATATAAAGTTTGTAATTGTTTTTTTCATCTCTTTGAAGAATGTTGTTGGGATCTGGATTGGGATTGTATTATATGTGTAAATTGCTTTGGGCAGTATTGACATTTTCACAATGTTAAGTCTTCCTATCCATGAACATGGTATATTCTTCCATTTTTGTAAGTCTCTTTTGTTTTCTTGTAGTAGTGTTTTGTAGTTTTCTTTGTATAGGTCCTTTGTCTCCTTCATTCTTGAAGCAATCTCCAATCATTTCATAAGGATTACAAAGACTATCATTACAAGAGTCATATCAAACAGTTCACTATTCTGCAGCTTTTGATTCCATTTCTCTTCTGTCCTTGCTTTCTATTTACTATATTGAGTCCCCTCACCACCCAGTTTAAAATTAAACCATTGTACAAGGAGGGCTTCAAAAAGTTCATGGAAAAATCCCATTTTTCCATGAACTTTTTGAAGTTCCCTCTTATTTTTCTTCTCATGATGGTTGCCCTTAATCTGTGATCCATACCAAGGTTTATGTATTTTAAAAATTTTAATCCTTAAGAAACAACAACAATGATGTAGATTGCTTCATAGTCCTCTTGAATGTCACTCTATCTCAGTGCCCTTGATATGCAAACATTTACATTTCTGGCTTTTTTATGTTGTTGATCTGTGCTGTTCAGTTGATTCCAACTCCTAGTGACCCTGTGTATGATTTCCAAGACTGTAAATCTCTAGAGGAGCAGAAACTCTCATTTTTCTCCCATGAAGTGACTGATAATTGCAGCTCTGCAGTTAACAGCCCCATGGGCCTTAAACCACCATACCACCAGGGAGAATTTATAGTTATATATTGTTGTTGAGTGCCGCTGAGCCGGTTCCAACCCATAGTGACCCTGTATAGTGTTTCCGAGGAGAGGCTGGTGAACTTGAACTGCTGATTTTGTGATTCAAATGACTTTGCAGTCCAGTGCATTAGCCCACAGAGCCACTCCAGGACTCCATAATTCTATGTCATTTTATATATATATAGTTGTATCTTTTATTTCCTTAGATCTTGGCTCTCTCCCTTTAATAAATTACTTGGTTATTCATCCATTCTATTTTTCTTGTCACATCTCTTACTTTTGGAGTACTTTCTCTAAAAAGTGTTTGCTACTTGAGTCTTTGTGGGGCAAAATTTTAAAGGCTTTATACAATAAAAAATAATTTACATGCATTGTGGTGGACAGAAAATCAAAGATGTCCCCACAAGGTTTTCATCTTTCGCTTATTCAAGCACTGATCTAGGCACTGCTGGGAAGGGAATTTACAAATATCAATAAGGTTACTAATTGTTGTTGTTGTTAAGTGCCCTAAAGTCTGTTATGACTCATAGCAACCCTGTATAGGGTTTTCAAGGAGCAGCTGATGGGTTTGAACCACTGACTTTGTGGTTAGCAGTCCAGTGCTTATCCTATAGTGCCACACTAGCACTCCACTGTTACTAGTTGTTGTTAAGTGCTGTTGTGTCGGTTCTGACCCATAGTGACCCTGTACATGGTTTCTGAGGAGTGGCTGGTGAGCTTGAACCACCGACCTTGCAGTTCAAACCAACCTTGCAGTTCTTACCAATCTTGCAGTCTAGCGCATTTACTCACAGCACCACACCAGTGGTTTACCTTAAAACAGGGAGATTATCTTGGTTTATCTGTGTGGGCCTATGTAATCACTTAAGTCATTAAAAGCAGAGGACTTTCTGAGACTGGAGGCAAGAGAGAAGAAACAGAAGTTCTAGAAGTCTATGTGAGAGAAGGATTTGCTGCACTGGTGTTGGCTGTGAGATGTTGGAGTCACATTTGAGGACAGAGAGAAGCCTTTAGGATGTAGGAAAAGTCCCAAACTGACAGCCAATAAGGAAACAGTGGCCTAATCCCTGCAACTGCAGTACTGGATTGAAAAAAGGTTTAAACATTTTTTTTACTGTGTTTTGGTAAATTTACAAAGTAAATTAGGTTCTTATTTCATGATTTCTATGCAAATTGTTTGATGACATTTAAAAACAAAGTATCAACATTCCCTTTAATTGCATTCTGGTCATTCCGTTCAGAGTACTCTAGTTTCCCTACCCCCTTATCTTCTCATCTTTGCTTTATAGTAATTGTTGATCCTTTTTTTTTTTTTCCCTAACTTTTTACTGAGAGTTGAGTGAAGGTATACAAAGAAGATCATTAGTTTTACAAATCGTATGCTTTGCTACATTACCATGGATGCAATTCCCCCCTCCATGTACCAGCAGTTAACAGTATTTATGTCTGTTCACTAATGATAGCATTTCTGTGTCTCCTGCGACCTTTATCTTTCCTCTGTTAACCTCGTTCTTGTTGTATATTACCTGCCCTGTCACCCATGTTAACATGTGTGTACCCTCTAGCCTGGAGACCTGGTGTGGCACTGTGGGTTAATGTGCCAGACTGCAAAGCTGTTTGAACTGCAAGGTTGGCAGTTCAAGCTCACTGGCTGCTCCTTGGAAACCCTATACAGGGTCACTATAGGTCAGAATTGACTCGACTTAACAATAACAACACCCTTTAGCCCATGAATAATTTTCCCTTTTCTGCCCCTAAAACCATTATAGATTGTTTCTTTTATCAAGAAAATATTTCATTAACTTCTTATAATATTGGTCTCCTACAATACTTAGGAGAGCATATGTCAAGAGCCAATGATACTGAAGGAGGAAGTCCAAGGTGCATTGAAGGAATTGGCAAAGAACAAGGCACCAGGAATTGATGGAATACAGATCGAAATCTTTCAAGAAAGTGAGGCGGCACAGAAGGCACTCACTTATCTATGCCAAGAAATTTGGAAGACAACTATCTGGCCGACTGATTGGAAGAGATCCATATTTGTGCCCATTCCAAAGAGAGGTGACCCAATGGAATGTGGAAGTCATAGGACAATCTCTTTGATATCCAGCGTAGTGGTTACGAATCGGGCTGCGAACCTTAAGGTCAGCGGTTCGAAACTACCAGGTGCTCCGCGGGAGAAAGATGAGGCTTTCTACTCCCGTAAAGATTTACACCCTCGGAAACCCTATACAGGGTCGCTATGGGTCGGAACCGACTCGATGGCACATAACAACAACAACAACAAAGGTAATACAGCATATATATTGCAAGCATAGATTGACAGAGAACTTGCAGAGGTTCAAGCTGGATTCAGAAGAGGCCATGGAATGAGGGATATCATTGCTGATGTCCAATGGATCTTGGTTGAAAGCAGAGAATATCAGAAAGATGTTTACCTGTGCTTTATTGACTATGCAAATGCTTTCGATTGTGTGGATCATGACAAGCTATGGACAACATTGTAAAGTGTGAGTATTCCTGAACACTTAATTGTGCTCATGAGGAATCTGTATCTGGGCCAAGAGGCAGCTGTTTCAAATAGAACATAGGAAAACTGAATAGTTTAAAATGAAGAAAGGTGTGTGCCAAGGTTGTATTCTTTCACCATACTTATTCAACTTGTGTGCTGAGCAAATAATCCGGGAAGCTGGGTTAGATGAAGAAAAATGTAGTTATGATTTAGAACAACTGTTTCATTTTAACACCGAACTCAGTGGAATGGATCAACCGCTACCAGATCATGTTATGATTCTAACAGAAGCTGGATGAATTAAATTGTTGTTCACAATGGACCTTCCTATTATGAATGATCACAACTCTGATTTGGAGAAGAAATAATTCATTTTAAATTTAACGTGCAGAATGGCAATCTAGGAAAACATGTGAAAAGACAAAATTGTACCTTTAAGAGTATAAATGAGCAATGAAAACATACGTTACCAGAGTCAGCTCATGAGATGACTGGACATATCCTGTCTACAAGAGCATTTTTCTGCCTAGCAACTGCACAGGACACCACATGGCATAGCAACAGTAGTGTAAGAAAACCAAGAAAGGTTTCTGCTAGAAATAGCAGCAGCCAAGCAAGAAAACCAGGAAATATTGCTAGAAATAAAATGATTTCCAATTTTCTTTAGTGAAAACATTGTGGTTAAGGTTGCAAACAATAACAGTAACAATCACCTTTAAAGCAGGATGGTTTTCTGTTTGGGGTTTGCCTCTAGGACATTTGTACACAATGTTCTTTGAAGTCTTCCTTCTCTCTCTTTTTTGTAAGGACCCTTTTTTGCCATCATTCTGCAAGCTGAAAAGATCCATTTATCCACTTGTAATATTCAATCTCCCTGCTTCCACTCCTGTGAAGCATTAAACCAGTCATCAGTATTTCATAGCTGAGTCCGAGTTTGCTGCAGATGGTCCTCTCATTACAAAGGGAAGCTTCATTGTGGAGGGGGTTGGGCCATGGCTTAAGCAGTGAAGGACAGAACTTGGAAAAGAGAAAAGAGGAAGGAAGCGGTGATCTCATGAGTCATGTGTTTCAATTTCTGCCAAAAAAGAAAAAAAAAAAATTATTACAAATATTTCACACAGTTCTGGAGGCAGTTTTTGTTGTTAGCATAGTGACCCTGTATAGGGTTTCCAAGAAGTGACTGCTGAGTTTAAACTGCTGGCCTTGAGGTTCAAATTGACCTTGTGACCCAATGCTTATTGTACAGTGCCACCCCAGGGCTCCGTTCTGGAGGTTAGAAGTCTGAAACCCAGGTCTTGTCTCTAAAGACTCTAGGGGAGGTTCTTTCCTTGCTTCTCTAGTTTCTGTTGGTGCCAGGCTTTCTTGGTTTGTGGCAACCGAATTCCAGTCTCTGTCCCATGTCTCCTCATGTGGTGGTTTCCTCACGGAGTCTCTCTGTGCCTCTTCTATTAAGACACCAGGCATATTCCAGCAATGACTTCATGTTGACTCATTCTACCTGCAAAGACCCTATTTTATTTATTTCCAAATAAAGTACTAGAAGTTAGGACTTGAAATCTCTTGTTGGCCAACACAAATCAACCCAGAACAATGACCATATCACTATTGCCACAGATAGGAAGCCACCAAGGTAAGGAAATTTTCAGGAAATGATTTTGTCCAGAAAGTCACCACTATTAGAAAACACAGCTGCTGTTCCTCTTGGCTTCAAAATCACACCAGGGCTATCAACGGAAGCAATCAAGTCCCCTCAGGGCAAACCCTCTTCCAAAACTGAAACTCAAAAGGAATACATTAGCAGGTATGTAATCTTGCTGGTGACCACATTGGTCTACCGATAAGGGGAAGTAGGGGAAGAATAGCAATGAAGCTGTGAGCTAAGTCCGACCACGTTCAATAGACTCTTGTCAACCTGGATTGCGACCTGGGTGGCCAGCAGTATAGCGAGACCTGTGGACTCCTGAGACCATGGACAGGGACATAGTCACAGAGGACTAGAGCAGAGTGTGAAGCATCCAGCTGATGTGAAATGAGGGGAGATGCACAAGAATGCCCACACTTGCAGATAGTACCTATTTGACCCAGCTTCAATGGCTGGATGAACAGAACTCAACTAGAGGAAGAAAGAAGAGGAAAAAAAGTTTAAACTGCTACAATTTGATGAACTTGACCTATACTTATGGATGTAGTAGCTCAAAAGAGGGAACGAATCTTTAAAGCAAGGATCATTCCCACCCCCTCTGTACACAGGGTTGACAGGGATGGGCAATTTAGACAGGGGGGTGGTGGGTGCAACAAAGGCACGAAGTGACTGACTTACATGCTTTCAAGAGGGAGCTTAGTTTCAGAGGGTGTAGGGGAAGGTAGAATCTCCACTGAATGGTTTCCAACCTGTCTAGACGGGACTGGTGAAAGGAGAATGGGGCTAAGACCCTTGTGATCTAATAGTGAATAATTGCTATCAGGACTGATTGTGAATGTTGCAAATGTAAAGGTAGAAGTTTTGTAACAAAATGAGGGAGTGGTTGATCTTGCAGTCCAAGAGTGGAAGACCCTGGGACCATCAAGGGAGAAGAGTGGAGTGCGGGACCCTACCCAGAGAAGCAGTGATGTCAGAGATGGAGGCAGAGATGATGATGTGGAGAGGAGCCGCTGGGGTCTCTGAACTCAAGGGGGGAGAGGGGCTGTGTGCTGACTGTGTGCTGACGGCCGGGGAGCAGGCTTGCGGGGTGTACCCTTTGATGTATGATTGGTTATATATTCCTGAGTGCTTTGGTGTACATAAAAAAAAAAAAAAAAGAAAAAAAAAGAGCGATTGGAAGCAAATGCTGCTGTTGAATAATGATGCATGGAGGGGACTGTAATCACTGCAATGAAAAGAAATACGATAGGATAAATGCAAAGTTGAAGTTCTCCAATGTAAACTATCACTCAGTTCACAGTAAAAACTTAAAAAAAAAAAAAAAATCACATCACAGTGCTTGTCCTGGGCCTCTTTTCTGAGCAACTCCAGCCCCAAACCAGCCTGGGACCTAAGCTAATACTGTTGCATACATTCCCACAAAGGGGCTTGCCAGCAGGAGTTCAGAAACTTGGCTTCTGCTTTACCTCTACCACATTTGAATGACGGGGTCTCTGTCACATCCAAACTCTGGTTGCAAGTTGCCAGTTGATGGCAAGTCGAATCAGACTCATGCATTAGAACTATGCTCTAGAGGGTTTTCAATGGTTGCTTTGTGTTTGTTTTGTTTTTTAAACATATCACCAGGACTTTCTTCCGGTACACCTCTGGGTGGACTCAAAACTGGTTAACACTAACCTTTGGCACCAGCTAGGATTTACTGCCTCGGAAACCCTGTACAGGGTCGCTATGAGTCGGAATCGACTCCACAGCACACAACAACAACAGGAATTTCCTAGGGAATCTGGGAAATGTAGTTTTTTGCTTTAGACTCTGTGCAGTAGAGGAAGGTACGCTAGAAAGATGATGGAATAGGTACCATTTCCCTACTGGCTACAGGGACGTACAGTTATGATGCCATTTAGTTTACATTTTAAATGATGCTATTGTTGTTGTCAAGTGCCATCGAGTCAGAACCAACTCATAGCAACCCCATGCATAGCAGAATGAAACAATGTCTGATCCTGGGCCAACCTCACTACCGCTGCCACACTTGAGTCCATCAATGCTGCCACCTGGCCAATCCATCTCGTTGGGGGTCTTCCTCTTTTTCTCCGACCCTCCATCTTACCAAGCATGATATCCTTCTCCAGCGACTGTTACCTCCTGACAATATGTCCAAAGTATGAGAGATGAAGTTTAGCCATCTTGGCCTCCAAGGAGCACTGTTGCTGCACTTCTTCCAAAACAGATCTATTTGGCAGCCCATGGCACTTTTAGTATTCTCCTCCAAAACCACAATTCAAAGGCATCAATTCTTCTACGATCTTCCTTATTCACTGTCCAGCTTTCCCATCCACATGAGGTTATTGAAAATCCCATGGCTTGGGTCAGGCACACCTTAGTCCTCAAGGTGACATCTTTGCTCTTCAAAATGATGCTATATCATACTCTAATTATTTATTGATATATCACATTTATACATGTTTTCAGGTATATACAAATGTCTCTTTCTACATATCAACATATATATATATCTAGGTAAATATTATGATAAACACAATAAGATCTGCAGTGGTTTCAAGCATGGGTTCTGGAATCAGACTGCCTGTCTCAAAATCTGTGTGTAGTTCAAGTTACTGCGATCTCTGTCTCTCTCTCAAAGAGAATAGGAAAATTCATCTCACATATTTGGACAAGTTATCAGGAGGGACAGTCCTGGAGAAGGATATCATGCTTGGTAAAGCAGAGGCTCATTGAAAAAGAGGAAGACCCTCAACAAAATAGATTGACACAGTGGCTTCAGTAATGGGCTCAAATATGGCAACAAATGTGAGAATGATGTAGGACCAGGGAGCGATTTATTCTGTTAGGCCTGGAATGCTGAGTCCGAGTTGAAATGATAGAGTCCTGGTGTGGCGCTGTGGGTTAATGCGCCAGACTGCAAAGCCGTTTGAACTGCACGGTTGGCAGTTCAAGCTCACCAGCTGCTTCTTGGAAACCCTATACAGGGTCGCTGTGGGTCGGAATCGACATGATGGCACTTCCCAACAACAACAATAAGGACAAAATGGGTATAATAATAGCTGTTATTATTGTTAAGTGCCGTCAAGTTGTTTCTGACTTACTGTGACCTTGTATAAGGTTTCTGAGGAGCAACTGGTGGGTTTGAACTGCCAACCTGGTGGTTAGTAGTCCAGTGTGTATTCTACAGTGCCACACCAGGACTCCAGGACCTCTGTAGGCCAGAGTAAAATCTTTACAGTTTCTGAGACTGTAAATCTTTACCGAAGCACACAGCCTCATCTTTCTTCTGTGGAGCGACTGGTGAGTTTGAACCCTAAACCTTGAGGTTAGCAAGGCAATACTTAACCCACAGCCCACCAAGGCTCTTTAAGTGAGGCACAGGAAGAAGTTATTTACTCAGCAATTTGCAAATCAACAGGTCCCAGAGTCTGGCTCCCAGGCATCTGCACCTCTCAATAAATTAGGCTTTTTTAAAAACCATGTGTTGAACTTGAATTTATTTATCTCTGTGGTGGTGGTTATGTGCCGTGGAGTCGATTCCGACTCATAGTCATAGCGACCCTGTACAGGGTTTCCGAGGCTGTAAATCCTTACGGGAGCAGAAAACCTCTTCTTTCTCCCGCGGAACAGCTGGTAGTTTCGAACTGCTGACCTTGAGGTTCGCAGCCCCGATTCGTAACCACTACGCTACCAGAGCTCCTTTGGTTCATAGTCCAGTGCTTATCTTACAAGTGTCAAAACAGGAAGCTATTGGAAAGGCCGCAAAGGCCCATCACTTTGGGTGCAATATTGAGGCTACCCACAGAGGGCGCTCAGGTAAAGCGGGAGAGGATAGGCAGGTTGAAGCGGGCCAGCCTTGTTTGTTGCTGTTAGCTGTAGTCTGTCAACTGGCTCCCTCCCACTTATGTGTAACAGAACATAAGTCCTGCACCATCTTCATAGGGATATCACATATGCTTTAATCTTTTGCTGTGGATGTTTAGCATCCTGGAATCGGCTGTTCAGTGAATGGGAGAAAGCTCAAGCATTCAGTGTGTCAACATGACAGGTTTTCACAAGACGTAAGTGAGAAGAGCTCTGGTAGCGTGGTGGTTATGAATTGAACTGTGAACGGCAAGGTCAGCAGTTCGAAACTACCACTGTTCCACGGGAGAAAGATGAGACTTTCTCCCCGTAAAGATTTACAGCCTCGGAAACCCTGTACAGGGTCACTATGAGTCAGAACTGACTCTACAGCACATAACAACAACAAGGTGAGAAGACGCTAGAAAGAGTGAACCTTATCTGCATCATACACACAGTGACGTCAGGCCCCAAAGAAAATCCGGACTCAAAGAAATGCACTTTGGGGTTATAATATGTACTGGAAATCAATAAAGGAACCAAGTTGTTGAACTTATTCAACTGAGCCATTTTCAGAGATACTGTTTTGTTAAGTGCTGTAGAGTCCGGTTCCCACCCATAGCGACACTGTATAGGGTTTCCAAGGAGCAGCTAGTGAACTTGAACCGCAGGTTTCACGGTCCAAGCGGACTTCAGTCCAGCGCATTAACCAACAGTGCCACACCAGAGATGACAATTTTAAAAACTTAGAAATATGAACCTCTTCATAGAAATTTAATGTCATTAAATTCTACATGATTTAAATTACCATCCAATCAATGCTTATGGGAAAAGGGTTCACATATCTGTTATATACTTAAAAAACAAAACAAAAAAAACCAAAACAGTAAATAGTTTCAAGGAATCAGATAAAGATCTTCATGCAAATGAGCTTTTATAATACAATAAGCTGCCTTACATACAGTTCAGAAATAATGAAAATCTAGGCAAACGAAGTCCCTCCCAGGTAACAGAAAATTTCCATTCATTTCTGAGTTTTATGAATGTGCTTTGGCCTTTATACATCCTCCTTCTTATGTTTGGATATTTCTTCCCACCCCAACTCTAGCCTTGGCCAAATAGAAAACTCAGAGACTCATGGGCTAGTGGTCATGGTTCTAGTCCTTGACCTGCCACTTGCCAACTGTATGACTTGGGCAAGGCATTTAATGTCTCAGTCCCTCCACAATACAGAAATATATTTTAAAAAATCAAGAAAGAAATCTAAATACCCATCTTACTCGCTAAACATGATGGTAGGAAAGATCAAAGCAGGGAAGAGATGTGAAAGAATAGTTTGGAGTGCTGGATAGACACACCCAGCCCCTGTGGGCCCGTGCTTGAAGGGTGGATGGAGTGGCTGAACTTCAAAAGTTCCAATTTCAAGATGGCAGCATGTGGTTGGCAATTCATCAATCCTCCTCCACTGCTGAGCTTTGCTTTCTTCCATGGCGACGTTGTTGTTATTATTGGTTGCCATTGAGTCATCCAGACTCGTGGTGACACCCTGTACATCACACTGGACTACTGTGATCCATAGGGTTTGCATCGACTGACATTTTGGAATTTGATTAGTCAGGCCTCTCCTAGTCCATCTTAGTCTGAAAACAGAGCACATCATAACAACATGCAAGTCTCCGCTGATAGACAAGCTGGGTTTAGAACCTGGCAGGAATTCTTTTAATAAACCAGTTCTGGCTCATGGGTGGCAGAAATGCATGCTAGAAGAAATGGGGGAGAGCAGGAAGGACCTGCATAGAGGCGTCCTCCAGAGGGGGAAAACCTGGACCTGCCAGAATGTAGGTTCCTTGATTGTTCCGTTTGTGTGAAACCTTGTGCTGACCATGGTCTTGTTCCTTCTGGAATACTATTAGGTTGGCTCCATGCCTTCCCCCATTTTGTAGATAGAGCAATGGAAGCATCGAGAAGTTGAGTGTCACTCAAGTATTCTCTATTTGCAAGCTTCTCCGCCTTGCAAATCGCTTCCCAGCTACTGCCCAGCTCTGAGGTCACTTCCCCCAGGAGCACTCCAGAGTAGGATATGTTCCTGACTTCCTCTCTTCCCTTCCCCTGTGTCTATCCCTCTGTCTCCAGTGGGCTGAGGGCATGAAGAGGGCCACAAGTGCCCCTGTGTCTCTGTGTCCCTGGTACCTCACACAGCCTGGCAGGTAGAATGCCACAAAACCCATAAACCCATGAGTACATGAATGCACGAATGTATAACGATCATTCTAAAGTAGTAAGTCCCCAAATGAGAACTTCATTCTGGTTTATGATTCTCTAAAACTTATCAAGTCTTCCTCTTGCGCTATAACAGCCTTGGCCCTAGGCCAGCTAGTGGAGGGACAAATATTACTGAAACAATATTCCAAAAGGGGAATTTGTTTTGATCCTGCTGATTCCAGCCCAACCAGCCCTTTTGAAGTCATGGCCGAGCCTTGCGCTGGAAAGCTTAATGGCTTAATGTTTTGTGAAGAAAGCAAACACTGTGCAGGAAGAAGTGAGGTTGCAGCCAGCTGATATGTAGGCAATTGTTTTCAGCGCTCCCATAATGAACTTCATCTTAATGAACTGTGCTCTGTAGAAAGACAGCAAGTGCTCTGTAGGTTGTGCTAATCTTGGAGATGATTCTGATCTCCTTGTGTGGGAGAAAATAATTTGGGTAGGGATGAGGCTTCCCTTGGGTAAGCTATGATGGTAATGTGACCTCTCACCCTGCCAGGGAGCAAACAGCACAGCTGTACCTCTGAGACCATGCTAGCAGCGACCAAGGGAGGGGACCCACTGGGGAAAGAGAGTCACTGACTGTTTCTCAGTTGTGGCAGCTTCTAACTTCATACTTGGTCCATTCTCCATGAAGATGTTATTTCATTACCGGAATCACAGCTGTTCCTATGCCAGGACAAGAGATGGATGACCTCACAGACACGTAACTGGGTGTGAGTCCACCTTGTCTGCTTGAAGCCGAACAGAGCTGTTTCTCAGTGTCCCCAAGAGCTCACCTGGAGTCTCTTTGCTTTGATTGGGATACAATGTCTTTTTCATGTCATCATTGTCCACTCTGTGAAGCAGAGCTGGCTCTCTGATTTCACAAACACTTACTGGGCCCTGGCCATGTGCCAGGCTCTGTAGTCAGTATGCTGTTGATGCAGACCCCACCTTTGTTTTAGCAGGTTAAAGGGAGAAGCCAACAGTCTGATGGTCCCAAGTCCCATGATCATTGAGCTAACAGGCCCAGGGCAGGAACAGCATTAAAACATCACTTCCTCAAAGAAGTCTGCTCTTGTTCGCCAGCTATAGGTCCCCTGTTATCATGCTTTGCCTCACCTTGCATGACAGAGCTTCCAAAAGTTCAGGGGAAAATTCCATTATCTTTAAATTTCATTTTCCCACAAACTTTCCTAATCCCCTTCATGCAGGACAGGAGGTCCAGAAGGCCAGGAACCATGTATGTCCTGTCCAGCGCTAAAGACAGAGACGCGCACCGGGTAGGTACTAGTGTACACTCACTGAATGATGAGTCTTGATGGAGGTAGCTTTGGAACGGGGCCTTGACAAATCCAAGGGGTTTGCTGGGTGAAGGGGTGGGTGAGGGATTTTGTAAAACAAATGTGCAGGATTGGGTATCTGTCTCTTCCAGCTGGCACAGAGAATATTCCTTATATTTATAGGTGGTTTTGATAGCAAGATGGAGCCAAGGCAGACAAAATGCCTTCTCATCTCCCATCTTCCAAAGTATTTGTGATCCTTCCTTTCAACATCCCTGCAAGGATGCAAGGGTGGGATGTGGGCACTTGTCTTTTCTTTATTCCTACTCCATTCGCCTATGAAAGAGGGCTGCTACTGTCTTCTCTCTACTCCATAAGAGAGTGATTAATTAAGATCTGAAAGAAACCATTGGACGATGGGGTTATGATTTGACTTGTGTCTCACAAAAACATATGCTGAAGTACTCACCTCTGTATCTGTGATTGTGGCCGTAACATAGTCTCTGCACGTGTAATGAGTTCACATGAGGTTCTATAGGAACACAGTGAGTCCTCATCCAATATGAATGAGGTTCTTACGAGCAGAGAAGGGGCCCAGAGCCAGACAGACTCACAGAGAAGGAAGTCCTATTAGGCCAGAGGCCGAAGCTGAAGGGAAGAAACCCTTGGAGTTTCCAGAAACTGGAAGAGACAGGAAGAGGTCTTCTCCTAGAGCCTTTGCAGAGAACATAGCCCTACCGATGCCCTGAATTTGGACTTCTAACTTCCAGGTGGTGCTGTAGGATAAGCACTGGACCTCAAGGTTGGTTTGACCTGCAAGGTCGGCAGTTCAAACTCACCATTTGCTCCTTGGAGACCCTATACAGAATTGCTATGAGTCATAATCTACTCAACGGCACTTAACAACTTCCAGAACTATGAGGCTAAATTCCATGATTTTAAGCCACCCAGTTTGTGGTAATTTTATGGCCGCTCTAGGAAACGGTTACTGTGATCCCTGTGGTTAGTATATTTCCTGTTTTACATGATGTGATGCTGTAGTATAAGCACTGGACTGATAACCACAAGGTCAGCAGGTCAAACCTACCACCTGCTCCTTGGAAACCCTGTACAGGGTTGGTATGAGTCGGAACTGAGTCAATGGCACTTGTTGTTGTTGTTAGGTGCTATCGAGTCAGTACCGACCCATAGCGACCTTATGCACAGCATAACGAAACACTGCCCAATCCTGGGCCAACCTCACTGCTGTTGCAACGGCTTGAGTCCATTGGTGCTGCCACTTGGCCAATCCATCTCATTGGGGGTCATCCTCTTTTTCTCTGACCCTCCACCTTGTTGTTGTTGTTGTTAAGTGCCGTCGAGTCGGTTCCGACCCATAGCGACCCTGTACAGGGTTTCCGAGGGTGTAAATCTTTACGGGAGTAGAAAGCCTCATCTTTCTCCCGCGGAGCAGCTGGTAGTTTCGAACCGCTGACCTTAAGGTTCTTAACAAACATGATATCCTTCTCCAGTGACTGGTCCCTCCTGACAATATGTCCAAAGTATGAGAGACGAAGTTTGACTATCTTGGCCTCCAAGGAGCACTCTGGCTGCACTTCTTCCAAAATGGATTTATTGGTTCTTTTGGCAGCCCATGGCACTTTCAATATTCTCCTCCAACACCATAACTCAAAAGCATCAATTCTTCTACGGCCTTCCTTATTCACTGTCCAGCTTTTGCATGCATATGAGGTTATTGAAAATACCATGGCTTGGGTCAGGCACACCTTAGTCCTCCAGCTGACATTTTTGCTCTTCAACACTTTAAAAAGGGCTTGTGCAGCAGATTTGCCTAATGCAATACGTCCTTTGATCTCTTGACTGCTGCTTCCGTGAGTGTTGATAGTTGATCCAAGAACAATGAAGTCCTTGACAGCTTCAATCTTTTCTCCATTGATAAGAATGTTGTTTATTGGTCCAGTGGTGAGGATTTTTGTTTTCTTGACATTGAGATGTAATCCACACTGAAGGCTGTGCTCTTTGATCTTCATCAGTAAATGTTTTAAGTCCTCTTCACTTTCAGCAAGCAAGGTTGTATCATATGCATATCACGGGTTATTAATGAGTCTTCCTTCAATCGATGACATGGTTTTCTTCATAGAACCCAGCTTCTCAGATTATTTGCTCAGCATACAGGTTGAATAAGTATGGTGAAAGAATACAACCTTGTCTCACATCTTTCTTAATTTTAAAACATTCAGTGTTCCCATATTCTGTTAGAACAACTGCTTCTTGGTCTAGGTATAGATTCCTCATGAGCACAGTTAAGTGTTCTGGAAAACTCATACTTCACAATGGCACTTAGCAACAACAAAGTTCCAACTTGGAGTGAACATACTGGTGGTAGGACATTTGCTCATTGCAATCTAAGTGAATAATCTTCAATCCACAGTACTATGGAATATGACAAATACTGATTGAGCATCATCTGTTACAATGGACTCAGTTGTAGACATATGTGTGAGCCACTGTAGGAAGTACAAGATGCGTGAGCAATAGGCCCTGTCTTCGAGGAGATTGTTTTTAGTAAAAAAAATTACACAAATTACAAATTACATGAGAATGCCCAACTGGAACCTAAGAGACTTGAAGAAATCAGGTCTGAGGATCCAGACATGCATCACAGAGAGAGGAGGTTTGAAATGGGTGTTGGAGGACCGGCAGGTGTGATGAGGCCAAGATCCCTGCATGAGTGAGTCATGACACTGGAAAGCATGGCCTAATTTGAGAAGAGCTAGTAGCAGTTGCTTGTAAGGAGCTCTGGTAGCATAGAGGTTATGAGTCGGGCTGCTAACCTCAGAGTCAGCAGTTTGAAACTACCAGCCGTTCCATGGGAGAAAGATGAGGCTTTCTGCCCTCGTAAAGATTTGCAGTCTCGGAAACCCTATGCAGGGTCGCTATAAGTTGGAACCGACTCCATGGCACACCACCCATTAATCATAGGAAAGTGTTGGAAGGTCAAGTTGGAAATGTATTTTGGCAGCTGCCTTATTGTCTCAGGGCTGTTGTTGGATGAATACACCACAGACTAGGTGATTTTAACCACAGAAATGTATTGTCTCTCAGTTCTGGAGACTGAAAGTCTGAGATCAGGGTTTCGGCCGTGTTGATGCCTTCTGAGGCTCTGAGGGGAATCTGTTTCAGCTTCTTGTAGCTCCAGGCCTTCCTTGGTTTGCAGCTACAGGGTCACGTGTCACCATGACTCTGTCTCTGCGTGTCTATTACCCTTTTTCATAAGGACTGTTGGGATTAGGACCCACCCTACTCCACTATGAACTCATGGTAACTGATAGCATACCCCAAGGCCCGGTTTCCACAGGCAAGATCATGAGTGTTAAGATGTCTCCATATCTTTTGTGGGGGCACAATTCAACCCAGAGCAGGGCTGGACTGTGGGAAGCCTTGGACGTCAGACCAAAAAGTTTCCGAGTGTTAAATAGCTTATATTGTTCTATTAAGTGCTGTTGGTTCTTTATAGCGGTGACAAACTCAAGCTTGGTTTATCTTAGAACTGGTAAACATTGCTTACCTAAGCATCTTGGTTATTGCTGTTGTTATTAGGTGTTGTCAAGCTGGTTCCAACTAAGAACGACCCTTTGCATACCAGAATGAAACACTGCACGGCACTACATCATCACGGCACTACGTCATCCTCACAATTGTTGTGCTTCCGCCCATTGTTGCTGCCACGGTGTCAATCCATCTCGTTGGGGATCTTCTTCTTTTTCACTGACCCTCCGCTTCACCGAGCATGATGTCCTTCTCCAGGGACTTAGCTTTCCTGACAACATGGCTGAAGAATGAGATGTAAAGTCTCACCATGCTTGCTTCTAAGGAACATTCTGATTGTACTTCTTCCAGAACAGATTTGTTTGTTCTTCTAGCAGAACATGGCACTTCTAAGATTCCTTACCACGATCATCATTCAAATGCATCAATTCTTCCACGGCCTTCCTTATTCACTCTCCAACTTTCTTGGTAGAAGGAGAAAAGTGGTAAGAGTTTTCAGGAAGCCTCATCGTCAGCCACAGTTGTAAAACAGCAGTTTCCTACATTTCCAATGTCAAAGACCCATAATCAGTTGGCCTGAGCAGACAGACGCTCTGGGGAGACTTTTCTCCGCCAGCAGCTGGAGGATCCAGATGACAGAGTTAGTGCCCGACCATTGTAGAGTTGGCTCTTGGTTATTCTGAAGAGTTTTTCATGGTCTCTGCTGTTTTTGTTTCAAGTGGAGGTTGTCTTATTGTTGTTTTTAAGTGCAGTTGAGTCAGTTCTGACTCATAGCCACCCTGTATCGGGTTTTCAAGGAGCGGCTGGTGAGTGTGAACTGACGACCTTGTGGTTCAAACCAACCTAATCCTATGATGCCATGGGGGGACTCCGTCTATACCGGGACACCTGGAGTCCTAGAGGTTGTTGTTAAGTGCCATCGAGTTGGTTCTGACCCATAGAGACCTTGTATAGGGTTTCTAAGGAGAGGCTGGTGAGCTTGAACTGCTGACCTAGCAGCTCAAACCAACTTTGCAGTCCAGCGCATTACCCACAGCGCCACACTAGGAGGTTGGTAGAGACAAGGAAATGGACCCCACAGGGTGCAGATGGAGTAGGAAGGGAGATCTCATATTTCCTGGTGGCACAGAGGTTAAGTGCTTATCTACTTACTGAAAGATCAGCAGTTCAAACCTACCAGTTGCTCTGTTACAGACGGTGTGGCAGGCGGATTCTGTAAAGATTACAGCCTTATATAGCCTTTAGTTTGTAGCCTAAACCCTACCAGGAAACTTCTACTCTGTCTCACAGAGTAGAAAAGCAATGGGGTTGATGGCAACAATGTGGCTTGTGTGTTATGATTTAAATGGATTCTTAGGAAGAACTAGTTGGGACCCTAACATCCATTTGTAGAATTATCTGTGATAGAAAGCAAGTCCCAGGCTCTAAAAATGATGCACAAATGAGCACTTCTGAATGCAGCCTGTTTGCACATTGAGGTTGCAGTCATCATAATACTGATTTTAGGTGCAGAATAAATGTTAAACTCTTGATTGTTGAAATACTTACTAAAAACAAATTAGAGGTGGCAAGAACATATAACCAATGGGCAGGTCTGGCAACAGAAAGCATCTGACTGGTTAAATGTTGGCATCTTCCTCGTGCTCAAATGAATTAGATGAAAACTTGTCACCACCTGAAATGACTGTCCTCCTCCCAAAAGTTTCCTGGATTGTCTTTTTTCTTAAAAAGCTTTTTATTGTGAGTTGAATGAAGGTTGACAATGCAGGACATCAGTGTTACAGTCATCAGATGACACACTTTCTTCCATCTCAGTGATTACAGTCTTTTCAATGGAACATCACGTATCCTACCTCCTCCCTGGGATTCTTGTTTCCATCCCTCCTTCTTTCCCCATCCTTCTGAATGATGTCTTTGGGCATTGCTACCCATTAGATCACAAGTGGTTGACCACTCTATGGTGTGTGTACTTCACTGGTGGCATTGCCCCACCCCCCATATACCTACCTCCTGCTTGACTGAAGCTGAACCACAGTAGTGAGCTCAGTTCTAGACCTGAAGGGAGGCCAAGGGACACACTCTCAGGGTTCCACAAGTCTCTAGATGATCAACAATCCTGGTCTTTTTTATGGTCTTGAGCTTTTTCACTATTTTTTCCCACTCTATCCAGGACCTTCTAATGCAATCCCTTTTAGAACAGTTGGTAGTGGTAGCCAGGCACCATCTAGTTCTTCTGGTCTCAGGGTCCTGGAGACTGAGGTCCATATGGTCTATTGTTCAATTGGAGTGATTGTTTCCAAGTCACTTCAGTTTTCACCACATTTCTCCCCTCCAGACAGGAGAGCTCAATTGTTGCACCTCAAATGGCTGCTCCCGAGCTTTTAGGCCCCAGTCACTATCCACCAAAGTAGGATAGAAACCATTGTCTTTGTGGATTATGTTATGCCAATTGTGACTTGCCTTTTTCATCAGGGAAGTTTCATTTGTCATAGGATAGTGCCTTTTAGTCATTCTACTATGTACAGAGCAAACTGGGAGATAGTTAACTAATTCTTGCTTCTCATACTTCGGACATATTATCAAGCAGAACCAGTCACTGGTGAAGGATATCCTGTTCAATAAAATGGTGGGTTGGAGAAAAAGAGGAAAACCCCCAAAGAGAAGGATTGGCACAGTGGCAATAGCAATGGGCTCAGGCTTATCAACAATTGTGAGACTGGTTTGGGACAGGGCAGTGTTTCGTTCTGTTTTGCGTAGAATCTCTATGAGTCAGTACTGACTCGATGGCACCTAACAATGATGACAACATAGGTGGGTAGTGGAAGGACATTGATATCAGAAGAGATGGGCTGTTGTTGTTGTGAAGTGCCATCGAGTCAGTTCTGACCCATAGTGACCCTGTATAGGGTTTCTGAGGAGCAGCTGGTGAGCTTGAACTGCCAACCTTGCAATTCAAACGGCTTTGCAGTCTGGCGCGTTAGCCCACAGGAGGTCACTATTCCTGAGTCACTATTGCTAGGTGTCCCTGGATAATCTGTTCATCTGGATGTGGAATGAAGAGGTGGAGCAAGGCTTCCTCCATCTCTGAAAGTCAATGGTTCTACCTTTAAACCACAGTTTTCTAGTAGAGTGTCTCTGAAGATGATTTTTAAAATGATTGTTCTATGAATGATGTTTTTCCTATCATCAATGTCATCATTGTCATAAGGTCATTGTTTATTTATCTTTAAAGACTTCGTTTTTAGAAAATTAATACTTTTTTTTTTTAAACTTTTTATTGTGAATTGAGTGAAAGTTTACAGACTAGATCATCAGCTTTACAGTCAACAAATTACACACTTTGTTTGATCTCAATGATTACACTCCCCTCCCTGCAACAACAATGATCCTACCTTTTCCCTGTGGCTACCCATTTACATCTTATATTTCACAAATGAACAAAGCAAAAGTATTTGATGTACACATACAAAACAAAAAGTATGTATTCATTTAAATGTCCAGAGAGCACATTCTGCAAGCCAGCCTTCTGTCCATAGGCACAAGACTGGTCCTAGAGCCTGAAGCTGCTCTGTCTCTCCATGCCACCACCTCTGCCACTCTCTCTGCTGTCCCCATTTTTCTAGTTAGGGATCTCACGCTTCATTCATGTTCGTCCTTCTAGATGGTTCTGGGATCATTTGTTCCTGAAATGAAAGATTAACTAATCCCCCTTTTTAGTTACACATCTTCTACAATTATAGTTGTGACAATCACAATGAATCCTGCTAAAAATTACTCACAATTGAATTATAAAATCCTATCCCCATCATCTGCCATTCCTTTCACCAGATCCATCTGGAGAAAAGAAAAACTATTCAGTAGGGATTCTACCTTACCTCCTCATTCTGAAACTAAGCACACTCATTAAAGTTTGTAAGCAGCCACCTCATGCCTTTATAGCTCCCCCACCCCAATTATGATAGCCACTGTCTAAATTGCCTATCAACCCAGTACAATGAGGGAACAAGCTAGTTCCTTGATATGAAGAATCATTCCATTCTGGTTGGAATTTTGAGCAACTGCACCAATAAACAAAAGGCCAGTTCATCAAATTGTAGCAATTGAAACTTGCTGACACTATCAAACAACTTTATCTTCATCTGGTTGAGTTCTGGTCAGCTAACCATCCAAGTTAGGTCAACTGGGTCCTAGCTGCAAGTTCATACACATCTCTCTGCACTTCAGACCAGCTGGCTGTTTCAATCTCATCCCTAGCCCTGAGGGACTAGGTCAGTGCCCATGGACTCAGGAGTTCACACATCTCCCTAAACTTCAGACAAATCAACTGGTTTGTTTCCTCTTCTCTCTCTCATCCCAAGGTCTATGGGTATCAATGGAACATGACCAAACTCAGCCCCTGTCTTCATTACTGCATTCCCCCCACTTCCACTTACAAGTAGACCCAGGTGGTCACTAGCAAGAATACGAGACTGTTCTTGGGTTCCCTTTAAGTTTCAGTCCTAGAAGGGGGCTTTCCTTGATGGGCTGACTTTTCTTCCCTTGATGACTCCAATTCAAACAGCTTGCATGAAATTCAAACAGCCAAACAGTCTGCTTTTTTTCCTGCAAGCCTTTCTTTCAGTAGGAATTTTCTGTTCTCCTAGCAGTTTTGGGTTGATCTGCATGTCTTTCAAGTGGGAATGTCCCAACTCAGAAGGTTCTTGGTGGGGCTCAGGATTCCACCGAAGGCCCCATACTCTAGAAAGGGTTAACAAGAAGCATCTTTCCCTGGGAAAATTCTAACTCCCCTTTTAGTAAATTCAATCAGTTTATAGGCTGAAGGCAGGCTTACAAACTTTCTGTGACCATAATTCCCAATATTCATTTCTATCATAAATAAATGTCTGTTTTACAATTGTTGTTGTTGTTGTTGTTAGGTGCCATCAAGTTGGTACCAACTCATAGCCACCCTTGTGCACAGCAAAATGAAACGCTGCTGTGGCAACTATTGTTGCCATGTTTGAGCCCATTGATGCTGCCACTTGGCCAATCCATCTCGCTGGGGGTCTTCCTCTTTTTCTCTGACCCTCCACCTTAACAAACATGATATCCTTCTCCAGTGACTGGTCCCTCCTCACAATATGTCCGAAGTATGAGAAATGAAGTTTGGCCATCCTGGTCTCCAAGGAGCACTCTGGCTGCACTTCTTCCAACACAGATCTGTTGGTTCTTTTGGCAGTCCATAGCACTTTCAATATTCTCCTCCAACCCCAGTAGGCAGGGGAATAGTAGGCAGGGGAAACCAATATTCACAAGGCAGTCGAACGCATAAACATTTTTTTCCCTTTCTTTACCCATTCAGCTTATGTCTACAGCCATATTTACAGAACACTGTTGTTCCGAGGTTATGTATAAATCACTATTTATCTCTAGCCCATTGGCCCAAGAATACCTCCCTAAGTCTTCCTCTATCTTCATTGTTCATCTGCCATTCTCCTACTTCTTATGTATTGCCCTCCCCCTCCTTGTATATTGCCCTCCCTAACACGGAGCTCTGGTAGCATAGTGGTTACCAATTGGGCTGCGAACCACAAGGTCAGCAGTTCGAAACTACCAGCTGCTCTG
>NW_006408700.1:6401540-6436282 GCF_000296735.1 Chrysochloris asiatica
AGTCACTTCATGCCTTTATTGCCCCCTCATTTTAGGTATCCAGTGTCTAAGTTGCCCATCCCTGTCTACCCTGTGTACAGAGTGGATAGCATTGATACTTGATGTGAAGACTCTTTCCCTCTCTGTTGGTATTTAGAGTAACTACCGCTCTGAGTATAGGTCAGGTTCATCATGAAGATGCATCATCTGTCACTGTAGCTGTTCCAGTCTGCTTGTCCTTTCTAGTGGTAATGTCACACCTCATAAGATCGTGGATGGGACTCAGGATTCCACCTATACTCTGCAAAGGCTTTGCATGAGGCCTATTTCACTGGGCAAGTTGTAAAACCCCTTTTAGGTATTCCAATCAGTTATAGGCTGAAGGAGTTTTCTTAGTCATGTTTCCAAACATTCCTTTCTATCCCACTCAAGTGTTTGTTTTACAATAGTAGGCAAGGGAAACTAATATTCATAAGGCAAAAGACTGAAACTTTTTCTGAAGCTCTTAAAATAATGGTCTCACCTGGCTAACCAGCAGTATGATGAGACCTGGGGATTCCTGGGCCCGGGGGCAGGGACATGGCCCCAGAGGACTAGAACAGAGTGTGAAGCATCCAGCTGATATAAAGTGAGGGGGGGTGATGCACAAGAACACCCACACTTGCAGATAGTACCCGTTTGACCTGGAATCAATGGCTGGATGATCAGAACACGACTAGAGGAAGAAAGAAGAGGGGGGAAAAAAGAGGAGTAACCCACTATAAGTGGATGATCTTGACCTATGCTTGTGGATGCAGTATGACAAAGGAGCGGACAAATCTCTACAGTGAGGATCATTCCCACCCCCTTGGTACACAGGGCTGACAGACAGCGGGATCTTAGACGTTGGCTACCTAAAATGGGGGGACTACAAAGGCAAGAAGTGACTGGCTTACAAGTCTTCAATAGGGAACTTAGTCCAGAGGATACAGGGAAAGGTAGAACCTCCACTGAATTGTTTCCAACCTATCTGGATGGGGTTAATAAAAGGTGAGGGGGAAAGGACTCCTGTGGTTCAATAGGGAATGATTGCTATGGATCTGACAGTGAGTGTTGGAAAGGTAAGTGTAAATGTTTGGTAAACAAAAGGAGGGGAGTGGCTGACTTTTCAGTCCAGGAATGGAGATCCCTTGAACCACCAAGAGAGAAAAGTGAAGTGCGAGACCATGTCTGGAGAGGCAGTGACACTAGGGATGGAGGCAGAGGCAATGGCATGGACAGAAGAAGAGGCTGGGGACTCTGGACTCAGGGAGGGAGAGGGGTTGTGTGCTGGCGGTCAGGAGGCAGGAGTGTAGGGTGTACCCTTTGGGTGTTTGATGATGCATGCAGGGGATTGTGATCATTGCAGTGAAACAAAATACAATAGGATGAATGTAAAGATAAGGTTCACCCATGTAAACTAACACATGATTCACAATAAAAACTTAAAAAAAAAAGGTCTCATACAATATTTGTCCTTTAGTGATTAAATATTTTCACTCAGCATAATGTCCTCAAGGTTCATCCATGTTATAAGGTATTTTGCAGATTCATTATTATTATTCAAGATTGCATAGTATTCCATTGCGCTTATGTACCAAAGTTTGTTTATCCATTCTTCCATGGATTGGCACTTAGGCTGTCTCCATCTTTTTGGTATTGTGAATAGTGTTGTGATAAACATTGGTGTGCATATATCTACTCATGTTCAGGCTCATATTTCTTGTGGATATATAGCAAGGAGAAGGATTGCTGGGTCATAAGGTATTTCTATTTCCAACTTTCTGAGGAAGTGCCATATTGTTTTCTAGATTGTTGAACCATTTTACAGTCCCACCAGCAATGTAGGAGGGTCCCAATATCTCCACACCCTTGTCAGCATTTGTTGTTTTCTGCCTTTTTGAACTTCACTATTAGCGTAGTGGTTACGGGTTGGGCTGCCAACCTCAAGGTCAGCAGTTTGAAACTACCAGCTTTTCCATGGGAGGAAGATGAGGCTTTCTGCTCCCGTAAAGATTTGCAGCCTCAGAGACTCTGTACAGGGTCGCTATGAGTTGGAACCGATTCCATGGCACATAACAACAACAACAACAAATTAATGTTGATATGAGTTGATCTCTCATTGTTGTTTTGATTTGGATCTTTCTGAGTCCTGGTGTGGTGCTGTTGGGTAAGCACTCAACCTCAAGGTCTGTTTGAACCACAAATTCAGTGGTTCAAACTCACCATCTGCTCCTCAGAAACCCTATATAGGGTCACTGAGTCAAAGCTGACTTGATGGCACTTAACAACAACAGTAATGGCTAATGATCATGAACATTTCTTCAGATGTTTGTTGGTTGCCTGAATGTCTTCCTTAGTGAAGTATCTGTTCATGTCTTGTGTCCATTTTTAAATTGGGTTGTTTGTCTTTTTCTTGTAGAGGCGTTGTTGTTGTGGTGGTGGTGATGTGCCATGGAGTTGGTTCCTACTCACAGTGATACTGAATAGGGTTTCTGAGGCTGTAAATCCTTATGGGAACAGAAAGGCTCATCTTTCTCCCAAGGAACAGCTGGTAGTTTTGAACTGCTGACCTTGAGGTTAACAGCCTGACTTCTTGTAGTTTTCTATAAATTTTAGATGTTACTCCCTTGTCTGATATGTTGCTGCAAAAATTTTCCCCCGTCTGTGGACTCTCTTGGTGAATTCTTTTGATGCACACAAGTTTCTAATTTTTAGGAAGTCCCACTCATCTATTTTGCCTTCTACTGTTGTGTGTTTTTGCAATGTTTAATAGTGTATGTATGCTATGTATTAGACGCCCTAAGTTTGTCCTAATTTTTCCTTGATGGTATTTATAGTTCTAGGTTTTACATTTAATCCACGTTGAGTTTGTTTTTGTGCATGGTGTGAGATATCGGTCTTGTTCATTTTTTTGCAAATCCATTTCAGTTTGCCAGCTCCATTTGTTGACGAGACTATCTCTTCCCCATTTAATGTGTTTTGACTCTTTGTCAAAGATCAGTTGACTGTATATGGATGGTTTTGCTGCTGGGTTCTCAAATCCATTCTATTGGTCTATGTATCTTTCATTGTACCAGTACCTGGCTGTTTGGACCACTGCAGCTGTGTTGTAAATTTTGAGATCAGGGAGTGAGAGGCATCCAACTTTGTTCTTCTTAAGCAGTGCTTGGCTTAGCTAAGGTCTCTCTCCTTTCCATATAAAGTTTGTGATCATTTTTTCCATCTCTTTAAAGAATGTTGTTGGAATCTGGATGGGGATTGCATTATTTCTGTAGATTGCTTTGGGCAATATTACCAAGAACATTAATCCTATTATAAACGGTGTTCTAAAACAATCACTTCAGCAATTGATTGTTCCCTCAATGGTTCAGCAACAACTGTGGATCCTTTGTCTGCTCTGTCTCTGTTTGCTTTTTGATACTTGGCTGATGAGTAAGCTGATTTCCAGCAGAGTGTCATAGACAGAGCTAAATATGAAAATAACCTTCTTATTGTGAATTTAGTGAAGGCTTACAGAGCAGATCATTAATTTTACAGTCAACAAATCATATACTTTGCCTCGTTAGAATGATTGCAATCCCCTCCACGTACCATTAGTTAACAGCGTATGCCTGTATTCCCTTTAACTCTTGCCCTCCTCCCTGTGTCTACTGCTACCTTCATCTTTCCTCTGCCAGCATCCTTCATGTTGTATATAGCCTGCCCCATCACTCACATTAACATGTGTCTACCCTCTGTCCGATGAATAATTCCTCCCCTCCATCCCTCACACCTGGTAACCATCACAGAAACACACTCACTCTTTTACAATATGCTCCCTTCTGTTTCCATGTGAACTAATGAACAGAGATGAGTGGTCCCTGAGTTCTCTTATAGAGTTCATGGTATTTGTTCACAATGAAGCCCTGTACAGTACACTGAGAGTAAAGAGAAAGGAGGTACCCAAATTATACAACATTGAAAGCCTATGCATCAGCATGAGTCTTTGAGAACAATGTGGAGAGAGTCAACTTAGCTTTAAGGATGTGGATTCTGCATGTTAACTGTGTTCAGAAAAGGGTGAGGCTAAGTAGCAGGCATGCTGGGGCATGTGGCGGGGAAACCTGTGCTGGCTCTGCCTTTGGGCTGAGCAGAGAGGGTGGGGTAGAAGCTCAGCTACCTTCTACCTTCCTAGCCCTACGGTGTTATAGCTGCCATGGAGTTGGCCTCCAGTTCATGGGAACTCCATGCACAATGGAAGGAAATGCCGTCCGGTCTTACACCGTCCCAGGGATCAGTTGTAGATTAGTTCTGCTCAGTTCAGTTATAGCTGATGAAGTGACACTTGAACCTGACTGTTTAAAATGTGGGTGAACTGGAATGATAACTGAAACGGGAAAATGACGGTTTGAAGCCCTCCTAGAATTGAATAACCCTTTTGGAAAACCAGGGCAGCGTGTGCCTTGCATAGCAACCAAATCTCTTGACCATCAGAGTCAGAAAATCATGGTGCTCTGCTCAAAGACGGCAGCCGACTGTGTGTTTTGAATGTGTGTCAATTTCTACAGTCCTGACAATACTCCAGCTCCTGCTTTGGGGCATGTGGTTCCAAAGAGGGCTCACGACGCCTCTTCTCTAATTCTCCCATTCCTGGCTTCCACCAGTAATCTAGCCTGTCTTGGTTATGGTCCTGCTTCATCCAAATTTAAAAAATTCAGGCCTGTTAATGATTTTGAATCAGTTTAGAGCCAGGGTTGTGATCCATAGGGTTTTTGTGGCTGATTTTCAGAAGCAAGTCACCAGATCTTTCTTCTCAGTTCATTTCAGTCTGGAAACTCCAATGAAACTTGTTTAGAAACATGTAAGCCCGGGATCCGGCAGTGTTTCGTTCTGCTGTGTATAAGGTCGCTATGGGTTGGTATCGACTCGATGGCACGTAACAGCAACAAGCCTCCACTAACAGATGGGTACGTCGAAGGAGAGAGTTCTACCATAGAACCACCATTGCTTCAGGCCCTTAACTTACACAACCATATCTCTGACCTCTGAAACTCACATACCTGTCTGCAGAGCTCTTTACACAGCCCCTACCTGACAGACACAGCCATCCTGTGCTGCAGGTGGATCAGGAGATAGTGTTTGCTGCATTACATAGATGAGGAAACACATGCAGAAAGGGAAACAACTAGTCCAAGGACACACTACTTTGGATTTGAGGGCAGACCATTTGACATTCGAATCCTGGCTCCCTCAGCTATTCCTTGTTACTTCTGAAAGACTTTCTTAGTGTAATCCCTGCACTGATTTGTTACCTTTGCAGTGTTCAACTTTCCTTCGAGGGCTAAAACATCTACGGTGACCCTGGAGTTTAGAGCTGCTCGGGGAAGGTAACCTGGAAAAGAGGTGAGGGAGTGGGGGTGAGGGTGAGGGTGGGGGAGGACTGTGTGAACCAGCTCTGGTCAGTGGCAGGACTGTTTGCAGGTATCTGGGAGGCTGAGGGAGCCATCCTCATCAGTAGTGGGGAGTCAGGAATGGGAATGGGGAGAAGGGAGCTACCATTAGTAGTAGGGGGAGGGAATGTCCCTCCCATAGATCATATGGTGGTGGTGGTTATATGCTGTGGAGTCGGTTCCGACTCATATCCCTGTATAGGGTTTCCAAGGCTGTAAACCTTTACAGGAGCAGGAAGTCTCATCTTTCTCCCATAGAACATTTGGTAGTTTTGAACTGCTGACCTTGAGGTTAGCAGCCCGACTCGTAACCACTACACTACCAGAGCTCCTGGTGGATCATAGAAGGCCTGGGAAATCATTCAATCTGGCATTGCCAAAGCAACTGTAGTTCATTAAATGTTTGACGGAAGATAGCAGGCTAATTTTTAAGTTGATCATTTTGTATGGCCCGCAAATGATGCTATCAATTTTGGCAGAAAAAAGGTTCCCCATTTCTGATTCATAGGATACCTACTCCACGGCATATAACCACTACCACCACCACTGTAATGGTTAGGATTTTGTGTCAAATAGGCCAGGATTACCAGAGGTTGAGCAGTTTGGATGTGCTTATACTCATGGTGTGAAACCTAATACGGGTGTAGTTAGCTCTATGATGAGCAGCTATGAGCAGCCAGTCAATTAAAGGGATACTTCCTTGGGAGTGTGGTCTGCTCCCAATATGATGGATAGCAGGAAAGACTTTGTCTTTCTCTTCCTCTGGGGACCTGGGATTCTACAATTAATTATAAGAAAATATATTCTCTTTATATATATATATATATATATATGCATATATGTATGTTTCATTAAGGAGCTCTGGTAGCGTAGTGGTTACGAATCGGGCTGCGAACCTTAAGGTCAGCGGTTCTAAACTACCAGCCGCTCCGCGGGAGAAAGATGAGGCTTTCTACTCCCGTAAAGATTTACACCCTCGGAAACCCTGTACAGGATCGCTATGGGTCGGAACCGACTCGACAGCACTTAACAACAACAACATATGTTTCATTGGTTTTGCTTCTCTAGAAAACCCGGCCTAAGACACCTATCATATTCAAGCCTGGAGCACCACAGTGTGAGGAGTGGAGTCTGGGAGAGCAGACAGTCTGTCTGTCTTCTGGCCCCCTAGCATTGAGGCTCTGGGTTTGTGACCTCAGCATGCATACAGGATGCTCCGCTTAGGACTAAGACTCAGAAGGAGTAGTACAGGGTGCAGGGATCACCGAGGTCACCCATGGGGGCAGCAGTTTGGAGACAAATGCCCAGAGTGCAGGTGTGACATTTTAAGTAAAACATTCCAATGGGTGATTCAGGCTGAGCCTCCCCTGGCATGGTTCCTGTGGTTTGCAAGCCTACATCTCAAGCCCTCCCAGCAATACTGATGGACTTCCTTCAATAGATCCTTTTTCTGCTAAAGATGGGTTCTGTCGTTTGCAACTAAAAACTCAACTGATGCAGCCAGTGAGAGGTAGAATCGGAATTCAAAAACGGGATCCCTCAGATACAGGAAGCCCAATACTCACTCTTCTATACCACGGAACGTCACCAGAATCTGAGTTAATGCCAAATCTTGTCCACTTTAAGCCTTATGGAATATTGATTTGCAAGTAGATCAGTGATCAAATAATTGCATATGAATTTTCAAAAATTGCTTGGCAAGTTTTCCTGAAAGAAATTGGCAAATCTTTATGTTGCTGGCATTTCCAAAAGAAGAGAGCAGAAGTAATATTTATTGAGTGGTTCTGAGTGCCCAGGGCAATGGGGTGGCTTACAGAACTGGTGGAACCAGACATTTGTAGTTCAATCTTACATAGACTATTTAATAAGCTATGGTGTTTGGAACATGCCATTTATCTTCTTTGAACATTAGTTTCCTCTCCACAGAATGGGTATAATAATCCCCTTTTCAAAGGAATTCAAAACAGTCCATGTAAACTAAAACCCATTGTCAAGGGTAATCTTTATGAAGCAGACTGCTATATCTTTCTCCTGTGGAGTGGCTGGTGGTTTGAACCACTGACCTTCTGGTTAGCACTCAAGAGCTTAACTACAGTGCTACCACGGCTCCTGAACACATTGCCTTCTTTAGTTCTCCCTATAATGTTGGTAGCTGGGCTTTTGTCTGTGGTTGAGTAAGTTTAGGAATCTTACTTGGTGGCATATCCTCTTAACATCCTCTAGAGGTAGGATGTGAGGGTGGGGGAGACAGAGCCAATGAGGTACGGAGATCTTGTACCTACAATGCTGTCTGGTTGCCTATTTTCAGGTTCATGATGGAATCAACTGTTACTTTGATTACTTACCACCACACCAAAGAAATTTAGATCAGGAAGAGGCTGTTACAAACCAAGGACTGTTAGCACACAAACTTTGCTAGAACTCCTCTGAGCTTGGTTAGCCACAGCATTCTTGGTCCCTAACATTCATTTTCGAGGTATTCCCAGCCACAGCTGATGGTTCTAAGCTCCTGACAGACAGTGTTGGGCAGGCTAGTGGAATTTATTTGTAAGCAGCCCAGGGCAGAAGCAATCCACCTCTCCATGAGGATCCCATAATGAAGGCTTCAGAGGAAGCAACCAGAAATCCACTTAGAAAACAAGTCAATCCACACACTGTAATTGATGGTCCAAACTCATTGTTGTTGAGTTGATTACAATTCATAGTAAACCCATTGGACAGAGTAGAGCTGCCCCCCGGGCTGCCAAGGCTGATGTCTTTACAGAAGCAGACTTACACTGATCTCCTACTGAACAGCTTGTGAGTTTGAACTACCAACTTTTCAGTTAGCAGCTAAATGATATAATGATGGTGCCATCAATGCTCCTTTGTAATTGATGAGTCATTAATAATAAAATGGAGTCCCTGGGAAGTACAAATAGCATGCTTGACTGCTAGCTGAAACTTTGGGAGTTTGAGTCGACCTAGAGGCGTCTCAGAAGAAGAAAGACCTGGTGATTTGCTTTGGAAAAATCAGCCATTGAAGCCTCTATGCAGCACAGTTCTGCTCCGCACACATGGGGTCACCATGCATGGGAGTTAACTTAAGGCCGACTAACACCAACAAGGGAATGTTAATTTCTCTTCTCCCTTTCTTAGATGTTGTGACTCCTAAAGACCTTTCATCTGAATCAGCTTATATAATAGTCACAGTGATCCTGAGAGCCGTGGGTTGTTTCACAGCTCTGTTTTATAGAGGTGAGAACACTGGGATGTAGAAAGGGCTGCACTGTGACTATATGGTGGGGGTGGAGCTCAGACTGCAGTCTTTTAACCTCAGTCTAGTCATACTTCCTACTTTCCTTTCTTCGTTTCTCAGTTGTGGATCACCTATGCTTGACACTGTGAGCCCCTGGCCTTCAAGGAATTCCTCCTGAGCAGGACCAGCCGGATGTATCTGTATTGCCATCTCTCCTGACACATCTCTCCTTTCTTTTTCCTTTCTGGCCATAAGTAATGATCCATTCATATCCCAAGGCCAGAGAATGAATAGTTATATTCAGGTTTTCAATTTATGCTAATTTTCTTTGGAAACCAACCAGATTCTGGATTCTCATGTCTATCTGCCCATGCACTTCATAACTAAACTGTTGAGAGAAAGATGAAAAGTGGTAACATTTTTCACAAAGCCCCAAAGTGAGCCCCTTCGGAGGTCCTTTAGCTGGAAAACCAGAAGGGGATGTGCACATATTAGTGTGCTCGTGGTTTTGTTGTTGTTGTTTGAACATGCTGTTGTGGTTAGGATGAAAATTTACAGAAAGTATTCAGTAGTTTCACGTTGAATCAGCTATAGACACTGTGCTTGTGAAATTGGTTGTCACCCCACAATGTAACAATACTCTTCCCATCGTACGGGGTCCCTATTTCCATTTCTTCTTCTTTCTTCCCCCTTCCTGCTTCCAGAGGCTTGTTTTGGGCAAACACAGCCCTTTTGGTCTCAGAGGGCTGCTTGCTCTGAGGGTCTTGCTCCTCACTGGTGGTGGTATCTACATTTATCTTGTCTATTGTTTGGCTGAAAGGTGATCCCTCGAAGTGGGTTCAGTTCCAGATTTGAAGGCTAAGGATCAAGGACTCAGGGGTCCCAACAGTCTCCATCTGACCAGTAAGGCAAGTCTTTTCAATGAATTTGAAGTTTGCTCTATGTTCCTCCCCCCAATCCCCTCCTGTGTCCAGGACCTTCCACTGTGACCCTGAGCACTTGGCCGTTGTAGCTGAGCACCATCTAGTTTCTGGTGGTAGGTTAGTGGAGGCTGTGGTTCTCCAGGGCCCCAGATAGTGGTTGTGTTGTTTTTTATAAGACAACATTTACATTGATAAGGTAACCTCTATTCCAACTGAATCTTAATATTGTCTCAAAGGGCTAAGATGGTTATTGCAACTTTCAAATCTAGCTTAATATGGGTCTTTCAAAGTAGAACTTAATTCTGAGATGTCCGGCTCTGGAGAGTCTAGACTGAGTTACTAGGGAACTGCATACTATTTGTTTTCTCTCTTCCTAGTGAGTAATTTGGACCCCTGGTGTGGCACTGTAGGATCAGTATTGGACTAAGAACTGCATGATTGGCAGTTCAAAACCATCAGCTGCTCCTTGGAAACCCGGTACAGGGTCGCTATGAGTCAGAATTGACTCGACAGCACTTAACAACAACAAGTGAGTGATTTAGGGGCAGTAATTGTTCTGTGGTAACATTCTCACCTTGCATATGGAAGACCAGAGTTCAAATCCTGGTCAAGGTTCCTCATGAACTGCCGCCATCCTCTGTCAGTGGAAACTTGCGTGCTGCTGAACAGGCCCAGCAGAACTTCCACACTAAGATGGACTAGGAAGAAGGATCCAGCCATCTACTTCGGAAATCAGTCAATGAAAATCTCATGGACCTCAGCAGTGTGATCCGTGCCATTTGTGGGGATGGCACAGCACTGCCTGGCAGCATCTCAGGGGGTTGGCATCAGTCAGGGGTCAACTTGACAGCAGCTAGGAACAACACCTGCCCAATTTAGCTCCAGAAGGTGGGAACTTGCTGGGAGCCTCACATACACGATGGAAGAATAATCTTATCAAAACAATATTAGCAGCCAGCATGTAATTACCCCTGGCTAGGTGGAGCCCTAGGGTGGTGCTGTAGGATAAGCAGTGGACTACTAACCCCAAGGTTGGTGAGTCACACCTACCACCCACTCCTTAGAAACCCTATCCAGGGTTGCTGTGAATCTGAACTAGTTTGAACGACACTCAACAGCAGTGGGTATAGGACCTGTTAGTGCTACGCACTAAGCGCCTTTCATTTAAGCCTCATTACAAACATGTGAGGCATCAACTCCTTTATCCTTATTTATAAACTAGGATCATTAAACTTAGAGATTAACTAAGTGAGACAATGGATTTAATAGTGCTGTAGCCAAGGCTGTCTGATCCCAAATCCCCTTTGATCTTAACTATAGGAGTCCTGGTGTGGCGCTGTGGAATAACGCATTGGACTGCAAGGTGGGTTTGATCCACAAGGTTGGCAGTTCAAACTCATCAGCTGCTCCTCAGAAACCCTATACACGGTCACTATGAGTCGGAATCGACTCGACGGCACTTAACAACTTAACACGCAACCACTTGTCTTCCCGTTTGACATACTATGGTGGCTCGCATGTTGCTGTGATACTAGCAGTAGCGTAGTGGTTAAGAATCGGGCTGCGAACCCCAAGGTCAGCAGTTCGAAACTACCAGCTGTTTCACAGGAGGAAGATGAGGCTTTCTGTTCCTGTAAAGATTTACAGCCTCGGAAACCCTGTACAGGGTCGCTATGAGTCGGAACCGACTCCACGGCACATAATCACCACCACCATGCTACTAGTATTTCAAATACAAGCAGAGTCTGACCTGGTAGACAGCTTTGAATAAGCTTTGACTAATGAAAAGCCTATGGGTCACCACAGAGTAATGTGTGAAGATGAGCCCCTGGCTTGGAAGGCAACATAGGACACAAAAACAGCCCACAGTCATGATGGTGCCACTGTTTGGTTCTGTTGTACGTGGGGTGGGAGCCGACTCTGAGGCAACGGTTAGCAGCCACATTAGACTGTAGCAATGCTGAGTGCTATAAGATGCATTGTTCCTGCATTGTAGCAACTGATTTTTTTAAAGCCACATCCAAGGATGTACTCACAAGGGAGAAAACGGACTTTTCTTCTTTCAGCCCAGCAAGAGGTTAAGCCTTTAATCCCACCTGGTGTAGTGCTGTAAGATAAGCACTTGACCACAAGGTCGGTTTGAGCCACATAATCAGCAGTTCAAACCCACCAGCCACTCCTTGGAAAACTTATACAGGGTTGCTGAGTTGGAACCGACTTTACCATACTTAACAATAACAACAACAAGTGATGAAGCAGATGTAGTGGGGGCAGGGGGTTCGTCTTGCTCAGTTTCCTGATTTCACTGGGACGGGCTTCCTCAGTAAGCCACAGTTCACCCACTGGCCCCTTTGCATGAGGGAGTCCCTCGCTTTGGGAGGTTTGGTTTCTTACAGGTGTTTCTGTTGGGGGTATTCCCAACCGCTTTGATGCACGTTAGGACAAGTCAGTGTAGAAGATAGTTCACTGGGCTGGAAGGAATGACTAGTGAAATAAATGAAGGAAAACTGTTGCTGTCGATGGTGGCTGCCAGCGAGCAGGCTGACTTTGAGGCATGAGCTCAGTTTTTCCCCTGGGTTTAGGCAGACCTCATTGTGTCAGAGAGATGGTATATATATATATATAAAACTACTTTCAAATGCTTTAGAGAAGGAGATTTTACTGTTCTCTGTAACCGCATGTAACTTCTAGGCAATTATTTCTGCTAGCTAACTGGAGACTCCCACCTGGCAATTTTGAATTCATTTCTCATTATTTTCCCTTAAGTTGAAATGCACTAAGAATTGCTCAGTTGCTTGTTGCTGTTGTTGTTAAGTGTTGTGGAGTCAGTTCCAACTAGAACAACCGATGTTTCTGTCTAGTGCTTATCCTACAGTGCCACACCAGGACCCCAACCCTACTTGCTAGAGGGGCCCAAATTGTTCTGCTTGACTATTAAGACGAGGGGGTGTCATGAAAGAAAGGATCCAGGGGCGCTTTCATTGGGTTAGAGAGAGACAGGAAGTGAGCTCCAGGCAGAAGACAGTGTGAGTACAGGGTGATATCCTGAGACCAGGAACCATGACAAGGAGAACTTCTGAAATCTCTGTAAGTGTCCTGCCTTTGATTGGCTAGTGCCTCTTTCCCACTGTGCAAACACTCAGAAAGAAAAGACTCTGTGTGCTTGCTTACTGGGCAGCAAGGAGAAGGAGGAGCAAGAGAGGAGAGTGGATTGGTTCTAGGGGGCTTGGACTGAGACTTCCTAAGGGGCAGTGGGGGAGGCGGCTGCTAGGTATGGAAAGGACACAGGCTAAGAGAAATGCTTGGAGAGTTATTTGGGGTCTCAGAAAGAATCCTGACACTGAGCAATGGAAAACTATAGGAGTTGCTAAGAATAGTAGTACCATGGTCTTGAACACATTTGCAAGCTATTATTTTGGTTCAGATACAGCATGCTGACCCAACCCTGGTAAAACCTCTTGGGCTCTGGTTTTCATACCCCTTGGTGTATTTCTGTCTGTTCTATTCTGTTAGAAAATGGTTGTTTTATTTTATTTTTCCTTGTTTTTAAATTGTGGATTGAGTAAAGGTTTACAGAGCAGATCATCAGTTTTACACTTCACAACTCCTACACTTCGTTTCATCTCATTGATTGTGGGCCCCTCCATGTAACATCAATTATCCCACTCCCGCCTTTCTTTCCCGCCCTTTTTGAACTTTTACCCTTGGGTCAATACAGTCCTTTTGATCTCAAATGGTTGATTATTCTAAGCTTTGCATAGCTCACTAGTGTTATTGTTCTTCTTATAGATCTATTGTTTGATTGAAAACAGAGCCATGGGATTTAGTTCATTTCCAGACTGAAGGGGTGACCAGGGGCCATAGTCTGTCTCAGTAAGCCTGGTCTTTTTCATGATTTTGAATTTTGTCCTACATTTTCACCCACTGTATCCAGGATGTTCTAATATGATCCCTTTCAGAGTAATTGGTAGCGGTAGCTGGGGGGTACCATCTACATCTTTTGGTCTCAGGATCATGGAGATTGATGTTCACGTGGTCCTTAGTTCATTAGACTAATTGTTTCCATGTGTCAAAGATTGTTATTTTATATAGAAAGAAATAAAAGGGGAAGAAGAGAAAATAGATTTCCTGGAATAGGTGGGCTTTCCAGTGGGACTTTAGGAAACAGCTTATTTTAATTTAGAAGGCAGGCAACAACAAACGTAAGCAAAACTAAGAACGAGGGAAAAAGAGGTAGACCTGGGGCATAGTGGGTTATACATGGGACGCGTAACCACAAGGTCAGCAGTTCAAATCCACCAGCCACTCCACGGGAGAAAGACGAGGCTTTCTGCTCCCGCAAAGATTTACAGCCTTGGAAATCCTATACAGGTCACTATGAGTTGGAACTGACTAGAGGACACACAACCACCACCAGTAAAGAGACATATTATTCCAATATCATGCATCTTTTATTCATTCAATAGCTATTTAATAAGTTCCTGGCTATGCCCAAGAAGCCCTGGTTAAGTATGGGACTGCTAACTGCAATGTCAGTAGTTCAAACCCACCAGCCACTCTGAAGGAGAAAGCTAAAATTGCCTGCTTCTGTTAAGATCACAGCCCTGGAAATCCTATAAAGCACTACTACTGGTGTGGCACTGTGGGAAATGCGCCAGACTGAAAAGCTGTTTGAACTGCAAGGTTGGTGGTTCAAGCTCACCAGCTGCTCCTTGGAAACCCTGTACTGGGTCGCTATGGGTCGGAATCGACTCGACGGCACTCAACAACAACAACAACAACTTTGCCCTACAGGGTCACTATGAGCCAGAATTAATTTGGGGATAATGGGGTTGATTTGGTTTTGCTTCTAGGCCTACGCACTGAACTGTTTGCTATGCATGAAGCATATATGAATTACATGTGTGCATGCCCTTGGCCACCACCCATCTGTCTGTTTGTCATGTCTGTTTGCTATGAAGCTGGAAACTCTGCCATCAGTATTTCAAATATCAGCAGGGTTACCCACCCTGGACAGGTTTCCGTGGTGCGCTCAGACTGAGTCAGACTAAGAACAAAGACCTGATCGTCTACTTCCAAATATTAGCCAATGAAACGCAGAATATTACTGGGAGAGCTGACAGGTGAGCCCCCTAGGTTGGAAAGCACTGTGTTAGCTGTAACAATAGGATCGAACATGTCGATGATCATGAATTTCATCCTGCTTAACACAGGTCCTCATGAGTCAGAGATGACTTGATGACAAGTAACAACAGCTGCCCTCAGAGAGCCCAGGGGTGACCAGGGAGCTGAGTTCTGTAGTATAATGTGGACGGAGGGAGCCCATACTGTGGGCTCAGAGGAGGAAGGGCTTGGGGAGCAAGGAACCTGAGCACCGGTGGGACTCTGTCAAGCAGAGCTGGTGGGAGAGTATGGGGGAAGAGCCTGGTCAAAGACACAGGTTGGGGAAGAGCAGGGTACAACTTGGAAGAGACCTGCATTAAAGCAGGCAGGATAGGGAATGGAAGAAAGTTGTGTAGGAGCGAAGATCAGAACCCAGATGTGGAGGTTTTTGACTTCCTTCATTTTATGTTAATGAGGAGTCAATGGAAGCCAGGTGGCTGGAAGCTGTGGTGTAGGGGCTGTGGGTAAATCTATTTCTGCTGCTTACAGGAAATGATCAACTGTTCTTTATCTGTGTAATTATCTGTAAGGCCAGACATCATCAGACCAGTTCAGGCTGCGGTGTAGCTGCTGCCGAGGAAACGGGTGTGGGTAAGAAAGAAGTTATAAAAGTCAGGGACTTCTAGACCCAGAGAGGGAGAGGGGCTGTGTGCTGACGACAGAGGGGCAGGCTTGTGGGGTGTACCCTTTGGTTGTCTGATGATGCATGGAGGAGATTGTAATCATGGCAATGAAATGGTATACCATAGGATGAATGTAAAGCTAATGTTCTCCCATGTAAACTATCACTTAATTCACAATAAAAACTTTAAAGCCTAAAATAAAATAATTCAACAGAAGGAAAAAAAAAGTCAGGGACAGATGAAAACTGAAACGTCCGCCAGTACATGAATGGAGAAGCAAAATACAGTTTATATTTACAGTGGCGTGTTACTCAGCAATAAAGGGAAATGAAGTCCTACCACATGCCACAACATGAGGAACTAAGAGAATTTCGTTTCAAAAAGGCAAACATGGTATAATTTCACTTATATGAAATGAACAAATACATAGAAAACAAAGCTTATGCATAGCTATCAGGGGTGAAAAGTCGTGGGGGGCTGAGGAGGGAGATTTTGTTTAGAGGACATTGAGTTTATGTTATTGCTGGAAAACTTTGCAAAAAGAACAGTGACAAAATTGTACACCATGGAGAAGGAAATTGTAATGGTTAGGGTTCTGTGTTAACTCAAGTAGGCCAGGATTTCCAGAGGTTTAGCAGTTGCCATGCACTTATTCCCAGGGCGATGAAGCCAAATACAGGCATAGTTAGCGCTGATGAGTGGCTATGAGCAGCCAATCAACTGAAGGGATGCTTCCTTGGGGGTGTGGCCTACTCCCAATGTAATGGACATGTGGGAGGGTTTGTCTCTCTCTCTTCTGCTGGGGACCTGGAACTCTACAATTTTAAGCCATTTTCTTGATAATAAACTTCTTTCTAGATACATATACATGTTTCACTGGTTTTGCTTCTCTAGAAAAGCCAGCTCAAGACAGTAACAAATGCCACTGAATTGTACAGGTGGAAACTGTTGAATTGGTGAAGGTTTTGTATATTTTCACCACAGTAAAAAAATTACAGGAAATAAGAACAAAATAAATAAGAAACAAGAAATTGCCCATTGGGGCTTGTAAGAGAGACAGACCTAAACCATTAAAGAAGTAACTAGAAAAGTCAGGGACGTTGCTTAGCAAGGCCATAGGATGATATAAATGGTGACTTCTTCTAACCCTATCTTCTGACAGTTGTGATCTGCATCTTGCTAGCCCCAGCTCATGCATCACTACCTTATTATTTGGAAGCCGAACAACCTCTTTTTATGACTAGTTGGCACATTAAGCTCTATGGAACTGCCTGGAAGCCTGTGAGCTTTAAGATTCACAAGGAGCCACTGTGTTCTCTGGATAACATCTTTGCCTTGCCGCTGATCTTCCACACTGTGGAGTCTATACAACTAAGTGCAGTGATTTTGAACAAATGTGTGGGAAGATACAATCCCAGATAATCATGACCAAATTTACCAGGTTTCTAAAGTGATGGTGCTTGGTGTGGTGCTGGAGGATCAGCACTGGACTGGTAACCACAAGGCTGGCAGTTCAAACCCACCAGCTGCTCCTTGGAAACCCTAAACAGAGTCACTATGAGTCAGAAGTGAATTGATGGCACTTCACAACAAGTGTGCCGGGGTCTTGCCTCGACATAGTTGTGTCGTTCACGAGTGTTTGGTTCATGAGGAGGGGAGATCCAGCGGCGATAGGGATAGCGAAAGAATACACAAACAAACAGAAGAAGGGAGACAATGAGGCACCCCAAAGCCAGGGTGGATACATCACTGGTGGGCAGGCTTGGGAGTACAGGCATCATGGCCTCTGCAGGCAGCAACTCACTGCCCTGCAATATTTACTGCATGCCTTCCAACCCGTAATGCACCGCAATCTTTACTCCATGCCTTCCAACCAGTAATGCACAGCAATCTTTACTCCAAGCCAGTAATGCACACCTGGGGAGGCCCTGGCCTCTGCTTTATTTAGGGGAGGAGTTTCACACCAAGCTGGGAGGGACTTAGGCAAGGTACAGCTAACATCAGTACTTTTCCAGACATGCAGGTAACTTTACATCATACTTCACTGGTTCGAATCCCAGGCCAGCAACTTGGATTCTCAGGCCCAATTAACATATCTATAACCCCTGAGGTCAGTTGGGGGAAGGTGAGAGTTCTTCAGGAGACGCCCAGGTGAATGGGCTGCATCTGGAAAAGGGATTAGGGAGGATGGGTTCTTTGTCTATAGAACAAAGAACCGAGAAGTAGCTAAGATATTTTTAGTTAATCCTTTTGGAGAAAGGCTTGACCTTGCAACCTTTAGTCTTAGGCTTTAGGAAAATATCACATTTATCTGTGGATTCTCAAAGGCTCCAGTGTATTAATTTAATATATAAAATGAAAGCAATTTGCCATAAACTGCCAGTGGCCTCACTTGTTACATTCGGGCCTATAGGGCCTCGAACCTCTGACCAGTCTGACATGGTCCACAACACAAGTGGTGGTGTTGTTTTTAAGGTGAGCAAACTCATAATTACAATAAATTGTTGTTGTTAAGTCTTGTTGAGTCGGTTCTGACTCATAGCGACTCTGTGTAGGATTTAAACCCTTGAGTTTAAACCAACCTTGCAGTCTGGTGCATTAACCCACAACGCCACACCAGGACTCATAAAAATAAATAGTATTGCCGACCCTCTGCATAACAAGTCAAGAGATAATGATATACTGAACCCAAATCAAATCATTTGCTACTGAGTCTATTCTAGTCCATGACAATTCCATGTGTGTCAGAGTAGAACTGTGATTTGTAGGCCTTCTAAGGGTTAATTTTTGGAAGTAAGTCTCCAGGCCTTTCTTTCTTCGGAGGCCCCTCTGGGTGGACTTGAACCTCCAATCTTCCTGAACTGAAATTAAGGATAGACAGATATATCATCATCTCTTAACTCATCATGCAGAGGATCAGCAATACTTTATAAACAGGTGTTTACAAGTGTAGCCACAAACACGGTACAGTTTAGGGCCCTCATTGACAGCACCCCCTGAATTCCCAGCCGGTAGTCAGTACCGCCTGCTAACCTCATGAAAAGCTATTGCTTTAAAAAGCATTGCTACATTGGTTTGAATTCTTCATGGAAATTTCCAGAAGCCTGTTGGCATCTGGCCAGGCTATACACATCCCTGGGAAGTGATTCAGCCCCTCTTGTTGGATAAAGCTTCAGCTCTGTCCAACAGACCTCTCATTAGCCCACCCCATTTAAGAGAGCCTCTTTCTTGCTACACTATAGTCTCATTACCCTTTTCACTTCTGGAAATTCTCCTGTTTGTTTGCTTCTTTATTACCTTTCTCTCCTGGTGAGAACTAAGTTTCTGTGAGCAGGGATTTTGTGCCTGGAGCAGTTGGGAATCTATGTTTTCCTTCTTCATTTGTTCTCTCAGAGCCACTGCGGGGAGCTTGGGGCGGGCTTTTGGCTTGGCCCTCTTTGGAGTGTGACCTTCAGAAGATATCCCTCATCAGCCTCCAGACTTCTTGATCCTCATCATATGTTAAGCATTAAATAATGTAGAAATTAGAAGTATGGGCTGCTTAAATTGGTGCTCATTAACATTTATGGTGCTAGGTAAATGTACTTGCCTTTTCAATGACAACTTATATGTTTTTGTTACATGGAATTCTCTCTCCATATATAGAAGGATTAAATTACATCCTGGAATGTGCTTCATCTTGTTTTCTAAATTTAGTATGCTTCTCAGTGATAAAGAAACTGGAAGGCCGGTAGCAAATGACAATGTTCTTTATCCAAGATCACCAGGAACACACCCCCAGTGGAACAAATTGGGTTTATTATGCATTGCATAGCGAAAGAAAACACACTATTGAGAATTTCAGGACATCTCAGTAAGAGGGTGTTGTTGTTGTTAAGTGCCATCTAGTCAGTTCTGACTCACAGTGACCCTGTATAGGGTTTTCAAGGAGCAGTTGGTGGGTTTGAACTATCGACCTTGTGGTTAGCAGTCCCTTGCATATCCTACAGCGCCACATGAGGAAAAGGGCCTTAGGGAGGAATTTGAGCTTGTGTTGGGGGCTTCTGAGAAGGATTAAGGAGGGGTAATTTTGATCTGAGTTGGATACTGTTAGTCAGTGGGGGAGAATTCTATGACTGGGTATCTTAATATTTATTATCAACATAAAACAAAACTCCCCACTGATAAACAACATCATGATAAATGCAAAAAAATGAAGTCTTCAAGGATTTCATTTTACTTGAATCCATGGTCAATCCATGGAAGCAGCAGTCAGGAAATCAAATGACGTATTGCATTTGGGAAAATCTACAGCTAAAGACCTCTGTGAAGTGGTCACAAGCAAAGATGGCTTCTCATTTTGAGTCATGTCATATGAGGAAATGAAGGTCCTGAAAGCTTTACTTCTTCATTGTCATTAAGGGTTACTCTAGTTTAAAGAACCAGCTCTTTTCAGTTGTGTTCTGAGTTCCTTCCAACCTGAAGGGCTCATCTAATAGCACTGTATCAGACAATGCGCCATTGCTCTTCCTAAATTTCTCTGGCCAGTTTTAAAAAGTAGACTGCTAGATCTTCCATCCTAGTGTGTCTTTGTCTAAAAGCTCTGCTTAAACTTGTCCCTCATGTGTGACCCTGCTTGTATAGAAAATACTGGTGGCATAGCTTCCAGTATCACAACAACACACAAACCACCACAGTATGACAAATTGACAGATGAAGGGTGGATTCACTGTACTACAATCTGTTAGCTTCATTCTGTTTGATTCCCAAATGGTCTCAAATTTGACCTTTCATTTACTTGCTGTGTGACCTTGGGCAAGTTATTACCTAATCTCTGTTACTGAAAATGTAAAATGATCATAAATGTATCTGTAAGTTTATTGAAAGGAATAAAACCAACTGAGAATAGAAGCACATTGCTTGAATGTAATTATGTGGTAGCTCAATTATTCTTACCAGACAACTGCCTCTAAGTAAGATGCTTGGAGGGGTAAAAAGAAATAAGTGAGTTTCTTTCTGAAAATAATTCTTGGGAAAGGGCTGATGCCGATTGTTGTTGTTAGGTGCCATTGAGTTAGCTCCAACTCATAGTGACCCAATGCAAAATAAAATGAAACACTGCCTAGTCTGGCACCCCCTAACTGTTAGGCTTCAGTCCATTGCTTCTACCACTGGGCCAGTCCATCTCGTTGGGGGTCTTCCTCTTTTTTGCTCACCCTCCACTTTACTATGCATGATGTCCTTCTACAGAGATTGGTCCTTCCTGATAATATGTCCAAAGTATGAGAGGTGAAGCCTGGTTATCCTGGCTTCCAAGGAGCATTCTGGCTGTATTTCTTCCAACACAGATTTGTTTGCTCTTTGGCAGTCCATGGTATTTTCAATATTCTTCTCCAATACTGTAATTCAAATGCATCCATTTTTCTACAGTCTTCCTTATTCATGTCCAATTTTCACATGCATGAGGCTATTGAAAGTACCAGGTTTTTGTTTTTTTTGGGTCCATCTTAGTCCTCAGATTGATATCTTTGCTCTTGTGCAGCAGACTTGCCTAATGCAATATGTTGTTTGATTTCTTGGCTGTTGCTTCCATGAGTGGAGCTAAGCAAAATGAAGTCTTTGTAAACTTCAACTTTTCTCCATTTATCATGATGTTATTTATTGGTCGAGTGATGAGAATGTTTGTTTTCTTTACTTTGAGATGCAACCCTTACTGAAGGCTGTGGTCTTTGATCTTCATCAATAAATATTTTAAGTCCTCTTCATTTTCAGCAAGCAAGGTTATAACATCTTCATTATCTCAGGTTGTTAATGAGTCTTCCTCCAATCCTGATGCCTTGCTCTTTTTTATATAATACAGTTTCTGGGATTATTTACTAAGCAATCATATTGAATAAGTATGGTGAAAGGATTCAGCCCTGGTGCACAGCTTTCCTGATTCTAAACCATTCAGTATTTCTTTGCTCTGTTAGAAAGACTACTCCCTAACCCCTTAAAGTTTTTATTGTGAATTGAGTGAAGGTTTACAGACAAGATCACCAGGTTTGTGTTCAACAAATCATACACTTTGTTTCATTTTAACAATACAATCCCCTCCCTGCAACAACAGTTATCCCACCCGCCCCTGTGGTTCCTATTTCTGGTCCACCCACCTTCCCAGCCCTTCTCAACCAAGTCCTAAGGTAAATGTTGCCATTTTGATTTTGAATCACTGATTGTTTCATCATTTACAGTGAGCAGACCTTACTAGTGTTGTTGTCCCCCCTTATACCTATCTACTGCTTTGCTGACAGTTGGGCCATGAAGGTGAGTTCATTTCCAGACCTGAAGGGTGATTGAAGACCATGGTCTCAGGTTGCCCTAGTCTCTTTCTGACTAGTAAACTCAGTCTTTTCTTTTTTTTAAATAATTTTGAGTTCTAGCGAATGATTGCCTCTTGGTCTATGTACAGATTCCTCATAAGTACAATCAAGTGTTCTGGAATACACATTCTTCACAATGTTGTCCATAGCTTGTCATGATCCACACAGTTGAAAGCCTTTGCATAGTCAATAAAGCAGACGTAAACAGCTTTCTGATTGTTGGAAGGATTATTTAGTTTGAATTCAGAGAGCTGTGTTTTCAACCTGCCTTCTTCATGATTCAGTTGAGTAACTTTTAACAAGTCTCTAAATCTTGTTGAGCCTCAATTGTTTATTTATAAAATCAGAATAATGATATATGAGCCTTTGCAACATTCAGTGTTACTGTGAGAGTAAAAATATTCTTGCGTGAAGACAACTTATGCCAAAGCACTTTGAAAAGGTGTATTGCATTCAATGTAAGGTGCGCCTGACCCAAGCCATGGTATTTTTCAATAACCTTGTATGCATGCGAAAGCTGGACAGTGAATAAGGAAGACCATAGAAGAATTGATGCTTTTGAGTTACGGTGTTGGAGGAGAATATTGAAAGTGCCATGGGCTGCCAAAAGAACCAACAGATCTGTTTTGGAAGAAGTGCAGCCAGAGTGCTCCTTGAAGGCCAGGATGGCCAAACTTTGTCTCTCATACTTTGGACATATTGTCAGGAGGGAGCAGTCGCTGGATAAGGATATCATGTTTGGTAAGGTGGAGGGTCAGAGAAAAAGAGGAAGACCCCCCAATGAGATGGATTGGCCAAGTGGCAGCATCAATGGACTTAAGCATGGCAACAGTAGTGAGGTTGGCCCAGGATCGGGCAGTGTTTCATTCTGCTGTGCATAAGGTCACTATGAGTCGATACCAACTCATTGGCACCTAACAACAACAACAACAACAACAACAACAACAATAATTAAGAAATTTAGGATTGGTGGTAAATTACTTTAGAAAAATTGCCTTTAGAAGGATTTCTATAGAGCATATTCATTTTGTTTGTTTCTCCTTCTTCTTTATCTCCTCCTCCTTCTTTGTGAGATATAGCAACCATAAGTTCTGACTTTTGGATGTGCATGGTGGAGGTGGTGGTTATGTGCTGTGGAGTCAGTTCCAACTCATAGCGACCTTGTACAGGGTTTCCCAGGCTGTAAATCTTTATGGGAGCAGAAAGCCTCATCTTTCTCCCACAGAGCAGCTGGTATTTTCGAACTGCCAACCTTGAGGTTAGCAGCCCGATTCATAACCACTACACTACCAGAACTACCATATCACCATATAATTCCATCCAGACAAAAATAAACTTTCCATCAACTAGAAGCTTCCATCATGTTCCTTTCCAGCCAATACCCCTTACCTCTGAGGTCACCACTGTTGTGACTTTTGTCACCATTAATTGTTGTTTGTTGTTGTGGGCTGTCGAGTCAGTTCCAATTCATAGTGCCCCTGGATAGGGTTTCCAGGAGCAGCTGGTGGGTTTGAACTGCTGACCTTGTGGTTAGCAGTCCAGTGCTGATCCTACAGTGCCACTCTGGCAGTCATTATGAGAACAAAAGAAGCCAGACGAACACGAGCATACTGCATGGTGCTGTTTGTATGAAGTGAAGGAATAGGTTGGTTGTGTGTAATAGTTGTTCTTTTTTTTTTAATGGTGAGCAGTAGTCATTTCTTTGAAATATGCTATGGTTTTATTACCTATACAATGTATTCTACTATTGCACATTGGGATGTTTCTGGGTTTTGGCCATTAACTTTTTTTTGTTTATTTGTTTTAGAACAACTCAGCAAAATAAAATTCCGGTTTATTGTTGGACAACATTGTTTCACACATACATCAAACAGGCCAAAAAATAAATAAATAAAAAAATAAACAGCAACTTCATAAATAAAAAAAAAAAAAAAAAAGGAAAAAACCTTTATCTTTGTTCTTTTTTAACCATTGCATACAAAACAACTACTTAAAGTACAGCTAGGTACATACACAAAAGAAGTTACTGGAATGGTCAGAATAAGATTGTAATTTTTTGTTGTTGTTGATTTTGCTTTTTATACAAGTTTTTTTCCTCCTTTGAGATTATAATGAACATGGTCATACCACAAGTAAAGTCAGAATTAGGGCAGACAAGGCTCCAAAGACTGGTTTGTTCATCCGAGATCATTGAAAATGGCTAACCCCTAACAATATATACAAAAATATAAAATGTAAATAAAAAATATAAATAAATTTTCCTTTTTTATACATTTAAGAAAAAAAGCAGGGCCTTGGAAGTTTTGGTTATTTTTTCTCCCCTGTTGCAAATTCACATGTGGTTTTGGTTGGGTGGTGTTGAGCCGCTTGTTATCTGCGGGTGGCGCTGCCCAAAGTGGGCGGGTGGGACTCTCTACTCGAAGGTGACCACCTTTAGATTCTGAGATGGGAAGTGGAGGATGAACAGGTCACCGTGGCCTTTTTTAATTTAACTTTTCCTTTTTTGCTGTTTAGTCATCCTTGTCGGTATTCTGCTTCTTGGTGTCAACATCATCATCCTCATCATCTTCAGCTGCCTCGGCTTCGTCTTCTTCATCTCCATCTTCTACCTCATTGTCAGCTTCCTAGTCTTCATTTTCCTCATTAGCCTTCCCATTAGCTGGTGCATCTATTCCATTTTCTGTTTCCTCCACAACCTCCTTCTTCTCTTTTAAGTCCTTGATGGTGATCTCCGAGCTGACGTGGTGGGGCACGCAGGTGATCCGATATAGAGGAAGACAACGAGAGCAGGAGCTCGGGGACTCTGATGAGAGAGCTGCGGGAGTCGGTGGTGGAGGAGGAGCACGGCGGAGGAGGCTGCCGGAAGCAGGGAGCCAGACCCGGAACAATGCAAAGATGGCTTTTCAGAGCAGCCGGTGGAGCTGGCCATTACGTTTTGAAGCCTGCTTGTATAAATCTACTATAACCTTTCTTATCTTTTTATATTGAACCCTGTTACCTAGAAACTATTTTGACCCTGATAAGTAATATAAACGCTGCAGAATAATACACTGGACTGCAAGGTCATTTTGAACCCCAAGGTTGGTGGTTCAAATCCACTAGCTTCTCCTTGGAAACTCTAGACTGGGTTACTCTGAGTTGGAACCGACTCGATGTTACTTAACAACAACAAACTTATATGAAACATCAGTTTTTTCTATTAAAGCCTCCAAACTTACAGGTCACAGTGATAATTTCGAATGGCATGATTCTATAAGTAAATCACAATGTTACAAAGCAAAGTCTCTGGCACTTTTACCTTGACACACAAGCTGAATAGTCTACAGGAATGTCTTTCATACTGCAGGTTGGGAACCGTTAATGTGTTGTAAAAAAATTTTTTTTAAGTTAGAAAAATAGAATCTATTTTAATTAATATCAAACTCGTTGGACTTTGAAAGGATAAGTTATTGTTTCAGTCTCAGCCAATCATGCAAATGTTTTCTGAGTTGCAATAATACAGGGAAAATAATCCCAAACCTTGTCTTTATGATGTGATTCATATTCCTGACACAATGCTTAAATTACTTTAATAGGATTAAGACTTGCTCATGGAAACTAGTTATCTACCCACCCAGCTGAATATCAGCTGAATAAATGTTAAGTGCAGTCAAGTCAGTTCTGACTCATAGTGACCCTTTATAGGGTTTCTGAGGAATGGCTGCTGGGTTTGAACTGCTGTGTGCTCAGTAATGTAGTGCTTATTCTACAGTGCCACAACAGGACTCCAGATGAATGAATGAGTGGTATTGTTGTTGTTAAGGGCCGTCATAGTGACAGATCTGACTCATAGGGACCCTATATAGGGTTTCCAAGGAGCAGCTGGTAGGTTTAAACTGCTGACTTTGGGTTCACAGTCCAGTGCAGAGTCCTACAGTGCCACACTGAATGAGTATCAGTCATTAACTTGTTACCTTCATTCAAGCATTTCTGTTCTTTGCTTCTGTAGTTTGCCTAACAAGAAAACCAAATCAGTTGCTCTCAAGTGGATTCTAATTCATTGCAGCCCCCTGTGCTGGAGAGTAGAACTGCGTTTTGTTTTAATTAGGTCCATAGGATTTTCTGAAGTCCTACTGTGGTGCTGTAGGATAAGCACTGGACTGCTAACCATAAGGTCGACAGTTCAAACCCACCAGTCACTGCTTGGAAACCCTAGACAGGGTTGTTTATGAGTCAGAACTGACTTGATGGTACTTAACAACAACAGCAACAACAATAGGGTTATTCTGGCTGTGGCCTTCTGGAAGCAGATCTCCCAAGGAACCTTTGGGTAGGTTTGAACTGCTAGCCTTTAGGTTACTAATCAAGTGTTTAACCAATTGTGCCACTTGGAGACTCAAAATCTAACAATAACTATCTTCTTTTTCTATAAAATGTCTCTACCACATGTAAACCTTTGAATTGTTCACTCGTCTGTCTATTTGCCAGATTGTTATGACTTGCTAAACCATTGAGAATCCTGGCCCAGCTAAGTTAACCTTAACTATCACAGATAGTTAAGATAGAACCTTAATAGAACCTTAACTATCACAATAGCCAACACTCATAGAAATAACTGTCAAGAACTCAAATGACATACAGCGTTGGGCAAAGCTGCTTCAAAAGACTTCTTTTAAGTCTTAAAAGCCAAGGAAACTTGATGACTTAGGTACGCCCTGTCACTTTGATGATTAAGATGCTTATGACCTAACCCAGTTTTCCAGTTGCTTCGTATGCATGTAAAAGTTGGATAATGAAAAAGGAAAACAGAGGAAGGCAGTCAAACTCTGGGGTTGGTGGCGAATATTGAATATGCTGTGGATTGCCAAAAGAACTAACAAACCTGTCTTAGAAGAAATATGACTAGAATGCTTTTTAGAAGTAAGACTTTGGCTTGTTTACTTTGGACACATCAGAAGAGACCAACTGTCAGAAAAGGACATCATGGTTGGTAAAGTAGAAGGTCAGAAAAGACAAGACAATGTCTTCTGTGACATTGATTGACACAATGCTACAACAGTGTGTGGAAACATACCAGAGATTGTAAAGATGTCCCAGGACTGCGCACCATTTTGTTCTGTTATATACAAGGTCACCAAGAGTTGGAGCCAACTCAATGGTACTAACAACAGCTTTACTTCCAGAAACACTTGAAAGGGGCATTATGAGCCATTCTTCCTGCCATGGTTAACCCACTTGTAACTTGGAAAGTGGGTTCTTGGATGCTCACTAGTGTTCTCTGTCAGAGTGTGACTATGATGATGCGTTTGGTGGTGGGTGGTGGGGTAGGATGATCTACAACACAGCATCACAAGTACTGTAGGAAGGTACAGATCAAGAAGACAGCCAGTGTCCATCAGGACCTGCCAGGCTTTCAGCCTAGCTTTGATTCTTCATCCCACTTGCTGATTCAAGTGGGGAAATAAACTTAAGTTGATTCTGATCATAGCACCTCTGTGAGTCAGAGTAGAACTGTCCCAGAGGGTTTCCAAGGCTGTAATCTCTCAGGGCCGGGCAGTGGTTCATTCTGTTGTGCATAGGGTCGCTATGAGTCAGTAGCGACTCGATGGCACCTAACAACAACAACAACAACAATCTTTATGGAAGCAGACTACCATGTCTTTTTCATACAGAGTGACTGGGGCGTTTGAACCACTGAACTTTTGGTTAGCAGCTGAGTACTTAGCCACTGAGCCACCAAGGCTGCTTAAACACCCTGGGGAGGTAAGGGATGATGTAGTTGAGTGATTGGTGAAAAGTAGTATTTGAAGCCTTCAAACGTACTGAGCTAGGACAGTGCTTCACCTTTTTAGCATGTAAACTTGCCCTAAAGTTGCATTTCAGTCCCTTGGTGGTATAAACTGTTGATGTGTTCAGCTACTAACTGAACAGTTGGAGGGTTGAATCCACCCAAATGTGTTTGTAGCCACCTATTTCTCAAAAATCAATCATTAAAAACCCTTTGGACTAGAATAACAAGGAAGCTGCAAGCCACCACATAACATGAATGAAACTTGAGGACATTATGCTGAATGAAATTAATCACAAATGGAGAAGTACTGCATAGGATCATTATTGCAAAAGCTTAAAAGAAGTACCCACATTAAAGGGGGAAAACAATTCTTTGTTGGTTACTGGCATGTAGGGGGTGGGGTGAGGGGGAGGGACGGGAAGGTAGAGCACAGGGTAGCGAATAGACACAGAATAGTTTGGATGCTGGGGGGCAATACACAAGAAGCAGGAGGGGAATGGAAGAAAAAGGCAGATGGGAGAACAGTTAGGCAGGTTTGCATGGGCTAAGTGAATCAGGCATAAATAATGATGTATGCACAACCTTGGAACAACAGAGTTCTGGGATACAGACATGGTTTGAATGGGTAAAAGATGGAAAATAATGTTAAGATGCTTGGCTGTCTTTTGAACCTTGGTTTCCCTTGGCGACTACTGTAAAATAAACATTTGAGGGGGAGAGAAAGGAATAGCCAGAAACATCACCTTTGAAAGCTTGTAAGTCCATCTTCAGCCTATAACTGATTGGAATACCTAAAATGGAGCTAGAACTTGCCCAGGGAAGGAGGCTTCCTGTGGAGCCTTTGCATTGCATAAGACCATAAGTGGAAACCAGATCCCCATCCAGAATTTTCTGAGGTGGGAAATTTCCTCTTGAAAGGACAAGTAGACCAGCCTGGAGCAGCTAGAAGAACAGAAGATACTTCTTGAAAGAAAGACCAGCAGGAAAAATCAAAAACAATCATGGCAGTTCAATCGACTACTACAAGAACAAGCAAGTTGTTTGCCAGGGAGCCATCAGGGCAAGCGGTCGGGTCCCCTCAGGACAAACCCCCTTCCAAGACTGAGACTCAAGGGGAATACACAAGCAGGCATGTGGTCTTGCTGGTGACCACGTTGGTCTACCAATAAGGGGAAGTAGGGGGAAAACAGCATTGAAATGAGCTAAGTCCTACCCCATTCAACAGACTCCTGTTCACCTGGATTGAGACCTGGTTGACTAGCAGTATGGTGAGACCTGGGGACTCCTGGGCCCAGGGACATGCCCACAGAGGACTAGAGCGGAGAGTGAAGCATCCAGCTGATATGAAGTGAGGGAAGATGGACAAGAACACCCATACCTGCAGATAGCACCCATTTGACCTTCAATGGCTTCAATGGCTGGATAATCAGAACTCAACTAGAGGAAGAAAAAAGAGGTAAAAAGAGTAATCTGCTACAATTTGATGAACTTGACCTATACTTATGGATGTAGTAGCTCAAAAGAGGGAATGAATCTTTACAGTGAGGATCATTCCCACCCCCTCAATACACAGGGTTGACAGGGATGGGCAACTTAGACATTGGCTACCCAAAATGGGGGGACTACAAAGGCACGAAGTGATTGGCTTACAAGCTTTCAAGAGGGAGCCTAGTTTCAGAGGGTACAGAAGAAGGTAGGAGCTCCACTGAGTGGTTTCCAGCCTGTCTGGATGGGACTGATAGAAGGTGATGTGGATAAGACTCTTGTGGTTCAGTAGTGTAATTGCTATCAGGACTGACTGTGAGTGTTGCAAATGTAAAGATAGACATTTTGTAACAAAAGGAGGGGAGTGGTTGACTTTGCAGTCCAGGAGCAGAGGACCTTGGGACCATCAAGGGAGAAGAGCAGAGTGTGGGAACCTATCTAGAGAAACAGTGACACCTGAGATGGAGGCAGAGACAATGACGTGGAGAGATGGAGTGGCTGGGGAACCTGGACTCTGGGAAAGAGAGGGGCTGCATGCTGATGGCCGGGGGGTGGACTTGTGGGGTGTACTCTTTGATTGCTTAAATGGTTGTATATTCCTGAGTGCTTCAGTGTTTATATAAAACAAAACAAAACAGAGGGAATGGAAGCAAATGCTGTTGTTGAATGATGGAGGGGTCTGTAATCTTGCAATGAAATGAAATACGATAAGATGAATGTAAAGCTGATGTTCTCCCATGTAAACTATCACCCAATTCACAATAAAAACTTAAAACAAACAAAAAACCCCTATGGACATTCTACTCTGTAACCCAAGAGGGTATCATGACTCAGAATTGACTCTATGAAACTGGTTTCTTGTTGAATGTGTGGAAATCAGGATTGATCATCAGCCATCTAGGAGGGGGCTTCTAGGTTCACGGGTCAATGGAATGAAAAGATAAAGAAAAATTTCCATGTATTTTGAAGCCCCTGTGTATGCACAACTACTGAGAGGCAATGTGTAAAATACATCCCCCTTAAACGAAGGGAGACAAATGTCTGGAGTTTCCTAGAGAAGCAAACCCAGAGACATATGCATGCAAAGCAAATGGAGGAAATAAGGAGGCAAAAGAGCTGGATAGAAAATTTCAAAGTGCAGCTCAAGAAGGCAAATATAATAAAATATGCAAAGACCTGGAGTTAGAAAACTAAAATGGAAGAACACACTCAGCATTTCTCACACTGAGGAAACTGAAGAAAAAAAATCAAGCCTTGAGTTGTAATGTTGAAAGATTCTATGGGCATAGTATTGAATGATGCAGAAATGATGCACAAGAAGATGTAAGAAATACAGAGTCTCTATACGAAAAAGAAATGGTCGATATTCAACCATTTCAAGAGGTAGCATATGATCAAGAGCCAATGATACTGAAGGAAGAAGTCCAAGGTGCACTGAAGTCATTGGCAAAGAGCAAGGCACCAGGAATTGATGGAATACAAATTGAAATCTTTCAACAAACTGATGCAGCACTGGAGGCACTCACTCAGCTGTGCCCCAAAATTTGAAAGATAGCTACCTGGCCAACTGACTGGAAGAGATCCATATTTGTGCCCATTCCAAAGACAGGTGACCCAACGGAGTACAGAAATCATCAGACAATGTCATTAATAGTGCATGCAAGTAAACTTTTGCTAAAGATAACTAAATAATGGCTGCAACTATACATCCACAGGGCCAAGCCAGATTCAGAAGAGGACGTGGAATGAGGGATATCATTGCTGACATCAGATGGATTGTGGTTGAAAGCAGAGTATACCAGAAAGATGTTGACCTGTGCTTTATTGACTGTGCAAAGGCTTTTGATTGTGTGGATTATGACAAACTAGGGACAACATGGCAGAGAATGAATATTCCAGAATACTTAATTGTTCTTATGAGTAACCTGTATGCAGACCAAGAGGCAGTTGTTTGAACAGAACAAGGGAACACTGAATGGTTTAAAATTAAGAAAGCTGTGTGCCAGGGTTATATTCTTTCACTATACTTATTCAATTTGTATGTTGAGCAAATAATCCGAGAAGCTGGCTTATATATAGAAAAATGTGGAATGAGGTTTGGAGGAAGACTCATTAACAACCTGTAATACGCAGATGATACAATTTTGCTTACTGAAAGTGGAGAGGACTTAAAATACTTACTGACGAAGATCAAAGACTGCAGTCTTCAGTATGGGTTTTACCTAGTGTGAAGAAAATAAAATTTCCCACCAATGAACCAATAAACAACATCCATATAAATGGAAAAAAGATTGAAGTTGTCAAAAACTTCATTTTGCTTGGATCTACAATCAACACTCATGGAAGCAGCAGCAAAGAAATCAAACAACATATTGCATTAGGCAAATCTATGGCACAAGACCTCTTTAAAGTGTCGAAGAGCAAAGATGTCAGTTTTAGGACTAAGGTGTGCCTGACCCAAGCTATGGTATTTTCAATAATTTCATTTGTATGTGAAAGTTGGACAGTGAATAAGGAAGACCATTGAAGAATTGATGCATTTGAGTTATGGTGTTGGAGAAGAATACTGAAAGTGCCATGGGCTGACAAAAGAACAAATAAAGCTGTGTTGGAAAAACTACACCTATAGTCCTCCTTGGAGGCTATGATGGCCAAACTTTGGCTCTCATACTTTGGACATATTATCAAGAGGGACCAGTCAGTGGAGAAGGAGATCATGTTTGGTAAGGTGGAGGGTTGGACAAAAAGTGTAAGACCCCCAATGTAATGGATTGGCACAGTGGCAGTAGCAATGGTTTAAAGCATAGCAATGATTGTGAGGTTGGCACAGGTCCAGACAGTATTTTGTTCTGTTGTTAATAGTGTTGCTATGAGTTGGTACTGGCTCAATGGTACCTAGCAACAACAACAGTATCGAGAGAAGTTTATTATTAAGGAAATGGCTTACAATTGCAGAGCCCTAAGTCCTCAGTGGAAGAGAGAGAGTCTTTTCCTCATGTCCATTATATTGGGAGCAGGCTTCGCATCCAAGGAAACATCCTTTTAATTGATTGGCTGCTCATAGCCACTCATCATAGAATTAATTCTGTCTGTATTAGGTTTCGTCATCATGGGGATAAGCACATCTCAACTCTTAAACCATGGAAATTCTGGCCTAGTCAAGTTGACACAGAACCCTTCCTATTACAGTCTGTCTTTGTCAACTTGAAACCTATAAAGTGTAAGCAAATTCTTGAAATAAAGAAAATTGTAAAGTCATACTTGGTGCCTAACATGATATAAGTAAAACACGAGCAATCAAAAATGCACTGGCCCCATTTACATCTTGTATGTCACAAACGAACAAAACAAAAGGATTTGAAGCACACATGTAAAAAGACAAAACAAAACAAAAATAAATTCATTTCAGTCCATGTGCCTAGAGTCCATGGCTGCTCTGTCTCTCCATGCCACCCTTCTGCCACTGTTTCTGCTGGCACCACTTTTCCAGGCAGTGGTCTCAGGCTTCACTCATGTTCTTCCTTCTTGATGATCCTGGGGTCGCCTGTTCCTTAAATGAAACATAACTAACTACTCCCTCCTTTTATTTACACAGTTTTGACAATCATAATTAATCCTACTAACAATGACTCACAATTGAAATCATAAAATTCTATCAGGACAAACCTCCAGCCCTTTCACCAGCTCCATCTGGAAAAGAAGAATATTAGTCAGCAGGGATTCTTCTTTGTCCCCCATTCTAAATCTAAGCATACCTATGGGAGCTTGTAAGCCAGACACTTCATGCCTTTATAGTCTCCACTTATGATAGCCAATGTCTAAATAGCCCATCCCTATCAACCCAGTGAAGGAGCTCTGGTAGCGTAGTGGTTACGAATCGGGCTGCGAACCTTAGGGTCAGCGGTTCGAAACTACCAGCCGCTCCGCAGGAGAAAGATGAGGCTTTCTACTCCCGTAAAGATTTACACCCTCGGAAACCCTGTACAGGGTCGCTATGGGTCAGACCCGACTCGATGGCACTTAACAACAACAACAACATCAACCCAGTGAGCTGAAATGGACTGGTATTGGCCATTTTGAATCTGACCAACCACATGCTAGCAATGACAAACTGAAGAGGAATGGTGTTTCATTCATTGTCAAAAAGAACATATCCAGATCAGTCATGAGGTACAATGCTGTCTGTGATAGGATAGTATCCATGTGCCTACAGGGAAGACCAGTTAATACCACTATTATTCAAATTTATTTACCAACCATTAAAGATGAAATAGAAGAATTCTACCAACTTCTTCAATCTGAAATAGATCAAACATGCAATCAAGATGTATTGATCATTACTGGTGATTGGAATGCAAAGGTTGATAGCAAAGAGGAAGGATCAGTAGTTGGAAAATATGGCCTTGGTGATAGAAATGGTGCTGGAGAACACATGATAGAATTCTGCAAAACCAATGATTTGTTAATTTCAAATACCTTCTTTAGACAGCATAAGAGACAATTATACACATGGACCTCACCAGACAGAATACATAGAAATCAAATAGACTACATCTGCAGAAAGAGACGATGGAAAAGCTCCATATTATCAGTGAAAACAAGGCCAGGGGCAGACTGTGGAACAGACCATTAATTGCTCATATGCGAATTCAAAATGAAGCTGAAGAAAATGAAAACAAGTCCACGAGAGCCAAAACATGACCTTGATTATATCCCACCTGAATTGACAGATCATCTGAAGAACAGTATTGATACATTAAGCACTAAGACCGAAGACCAGAAGAGTTGTGGGATGACATCAAGAACATCATATATGAAGAAAGTGAAAAGTTATTAAGAAGACAAGAAAGAAGGAAAAGATGAAAATGAATGTCAGAAGAGACACTGAAACTTGCTCTCCAGTGCAGAGATGCTAAAGCAAATGGAAGAAATGAGGAGGTACAAGAGCTGAACAGAAAATTTCAAAGATCAGCTTGAGAAGATAAAGATAAACATTACAACATAATGTACAAAGATTTGGAGGCAGAAAACCAAAAAGGAAGAACATTCTCAGCATTTCTCAAGCTAGGGGAACTGAAGAAAAAATTCAAGCCTTGGCTTTCATTATTGATGGATCGATTCTCTGGGCAAATTATTGAATGATGCAGAAAGCATCCAAAGAAGATGGAAGGAATACACTGAGTCACTTACCAAAAGGAAATGGTTGATGTTCAACAGTTTCAAGAGGTAGCATATGATCAAGAGCCAATGATATTGAAGGAAGAAGTCCAAAGTGTATTGAAGGAATTGGTAAAGAACAAGGCACCAGGAAATGATGGAATAAAAATTGAAATCTTTCAAGAAAGTGAGGTGGCACATCTATGTTAAGATATTTGGAGGACAACTATCTGGCTGACTGACTGAAAGAGATCCATGTTTGTACCCATTCCAAAGAGAAGTGACCCAACGGAATGTGGAAATCATCAGAAGATATCTTTGATATCCCATTCGAGTAAAGTTTTGCTAAAAGTAATACAGAAACTGCTGTAAGCATACATTGACCGAAAAGTTCCAGAGGTTCAAGACAGATTCAGAAGAGGCCATGGAACGAGAGATATAATCCCTGATGTCCTATAGATCTTGGCTGAAACAGGAAACATCAGAAAGATGTTTACCTATGCTTTATTGACTATGCAAAGGCTTTCAATTGTGTGGATCATGACAAGCTATGGACAACATTGCAAAGTATGAGTATTCAGGAACACTTAATTGTGCTCATAAGGAATCTGTA
>NW_006408700.1:6436855-6437880 GCF_000296735.1 Chrysochloris asiatica
ATAACCTCATATGCATGTGCAAGCTGGACAGTGAATAAGGAAGACCGTAGAAGAATTGATGCTTTTGAGTTATGGTGTTGGAGTGCCATGGGCTGCCAAAAGAACCAACAGATCTGTGTTGGAAGAAGCACAGCCAGAGTGCTCCTTGGAGTCAGGATGGCCAAACTTTGTCTCTCATACTTCGGACATATTGTCAGGTGGGACCAGTCACTGGAGAAGGATATCATGTTTGATAAGGTCTGGGTCAGAGAAAAAGAGGAAGACCCTCAGCTAGATGGATTGGCAAAATGGCAGCATCAATGGTCTCAAGCATGGTAACAATAGTGAGGTTGTCCCAGGATCTGCCAGTGTTTTGCTCTGCTGTACATAAGGTAGCTATGAGTCTGTATCAACTCAATTGCACTTAATAACAACACTTTCCGAAGTCAGTAGGGACTTTCCAACTTCCAGATGACCTTTCTTTTTCTTCTTACTACTTTCTGAAGTGAGCGGGAACTTTCCAGCTTCTGGATGCCCTTTCTTTTTCTTCTTATACTTCCTGAAGTGAGAAGGGAGTTACCAACTTCCCGATGACCTTACTTTTTCTTCTTATACTTCCTGAAGTGAGAAGGGAGTTACCAACTTCCCAATGCCCTTTCTTTTTCTTCTTATACTTCCTGAAGTGAGAAGGGAGTTACCAACTTCCCAATGACCTTACTTTTTCTTCTTATACTTCCTGAATTGAGCTGGGACTTTCCAACTTCCCGATGACCTTTCTTTTTCTTCTCACTATTTCCTGAATTGAGCGGGAACTTTCCAGCTTCTGGATGGCCGTTCTTTTCCTTCTTACTACTTCCCACAGTGAGTAGGGAGTTACCAACTTCCCGATGACCTTACTTTTTCTTCTCACTACTTCCTGAATTGAGCTGGGACTTTCCAACTTCCCGATGACCTTTCTTTTTCTTCTTACTACTTCCTGAAGTGAGAAGGGAGTTACCAACTTCCCAATGCCCTTTCTTTTTCTTCTTACTACTTCCTGAAGTGAG
>NW_006408700.1:6438545-6443959 GCF_000296735.1 Chrysochloris asiatica
CTTTTTCTTCTTACTACTTCCTGAAGTGAGAAGGGACTTTCCAACTTCCCAATGACCTTACTTTTTCTTCTTACTACTTCCTGAATTGAGCTGGGACTTTCCAACTTCCCAATGCCCTTTCTTTTTCTTCTTACTACTTCCTGAAGTGAGAAGGGAGTTACCAACTTCCCGATGACCTTTCTTTTCTTCCTACTATTTCCTGAATTGAGCTGGGACTTTCCAACTTCCCGATGACCGTTCTTTTCTTCTTCTTATTTCCTGAAGTGAAGGGGCACTTTGCAACTTCCTTAAGCTCCCCTAGCAATTTGAAATAGCCAATATAGTACAGGCAAGAATGCTGCCCTAGCGATTTGAATTAGCCAATAGGGTAAAGACAAGACTGTGCAGTTGAAGCCCTAGCCAGTGGGGTGAGACACAGCATTAGACTTGCATCAGGGATAAAACCCGATCGGATTGCTTACCCGGTGTGCTTGCTGGTTTGCTCCTGTGTTGCTACACACCCTTTGGTAGAAGTAAAATTTTGCCTTGCTGAGATACTTTTGATTTTACCAAGTGTCTGTTTGTAACATCGGGGTTCATTTTAACACATCTAGCCCAAACTTTTTGAAATCCAAGTTTCTTCTGGTTTGCAAATGATTTGTCACTCATCTATTTGACAGAATCATTTCACGTGCATGCTTAATGTTGTCATCAACTATGAATGTGGAAGGGCATTTTAAGATAGCCAGAATGCAGAAAAATTTTGACTCACCCTTGTATATATGTATGTTGTTGTTAAGTACCGTTGCGTCAGTTCTGACCCATAGCAACCCTGTATAGGATTTCTGAGGATTGGCTGGTGAACTTGAACTGTCAACCTTGGGGCTCAATTTACTTTGCAGTCCAGTGCATTAACCTACAGTGGCACACCAGTAATCCTGTAAGTAAAATGTGTATATATCTATATATATCTATATATATAACCAATAGATCTGTTTTGGAAGAAGTGCAGCCAGAGTGCTCCTTGGAGGCCAGGATGGTTAAACTTCATCTCTCATATTTTGGACATATTGTCAGGAGGGAACAGTCGCTAGAGAAGGATATCATGCTTGGTAAGATGGAAGGTCAGAGAAAAAGAGGAAGACCCCCAATGAGATGGATCAGCCAGGTGGCATCATTGATGGACTCAAGTGTGGCAGCGGTAGTGAGGTTGGCCCAGGATCAGACATTGTTTCGCTCTGCTGTGCACGGGGTCGCTATGAGTTGGTTCTGACTCGATGGCACCTGACAACAACATGGAGCTCTGGTAGCGTAGTGGTTACGAATTGGGCTGCGAACCACAAGGTCAGCAGTTCGAAACTACCAGCTGTTCTGCGGGAGAAAGATGAGGCTTTCTGCTCCTGTAAAGATTTACAGCCTTGGAAACCCTGTACAGGATCGCTATGAGTTGGAACTGACTCCATGGCACATAACAACAACAACATATATATATATAGTTTATTATCAAGAAAATGGCTTACAATCGCAGAGTCCCACTCCCAGTGGAAGAGTCTTTCCCTTGTGTCCATTATATTGGGAGTAGGCTACACCCCAAGGAAGTATCCTTTTAATTGATTGGCTCTTTATAGCCACTAATCAAAGAGTTAACTCTGCTTATCAGGCTTCATCCCCATGGGAATAAGGACATTTCAATGGCTAAACCTCTAGAAATCCTGGCCTAGTCAAGTTGACAGAATCCTAACCATTACAAAACTTACGCACACGGACCATTAGTAAAAGGTTAGAGACCAAGTCCAGGATTGTGTGGGGCAGAGAGGAAGGCTTTCACAGAGGGAGATCTTATAGCACTATTGAAAGCCCATTCTTGAAAACAGTCTAAGAGGGACTCTGCACTCATATTGCATTTTAGAACTGCAGTTCACAATATACATGAAAAATGATTTGTTTGTCTGGTTTTCATGAAACAGTATGGTAAGCAAAGAATTCCCCTGATTGAAACTCCCTCGACTGTTCATAAGGCCACTCTTTTTTCTTGTAATTTCAGATTCTGGCTGTTTTTCTGTGATGCTACAGTGTGGATGTAGAGAGAAGCATTCAAGCATCTGACTGTGTTTCGCTCACTTTGTAAGATGGAATTTTAAACTGTTCTTCTAACCATTGGCAGCATGTAGACGGAACCGTGGCCAACGAGAACAATTCTAACTGTGGGTTAATGAAAGCTGAAAAGAAAGCATCCTGGGCATGCTGCCTCCTGTCAATGTGGCTGCACCACACTGAGGTGTATTCTGTTTTCATTAGGACCACTACTAGAATCCCGTGGCTTTAACGAATGCTAGGCTAAATCCATGACTTATTTCAGAGCTGGGAATGAGTTTCCTTCTTTGCTAATATTTGCATACTCCAAAGGTCAGACTTTTCTTTCTCTCTGTACGAGGAATTTTTTCTTTTGTTTCGTGTTTAGGAAATGTAACTTGCTGGGTTTTTCAAAAGAGAAATGATCATTGTCCCTTAGGTTGAATGGTTTCTTTTTGACGTAGAGTAAGATGCTGCACCATCTAACAAGTATGATTTATTCTTAACACAAATGTTGGAGGATTCCTTTAATGAAGTCAAACGGAACACACCTAGAACCACATTGATGATTTCCTGTCCAATCCCATTCTTCTATGACTGAGGTATTTATGCTCACTGACCATTCATGTGTCTTTAGTTGGCCCAGCCCACCATAGTTAGGTACACCAGACACTAGTTCTGGTCCTTGGTCTGGAAGTAGAAGTGACAAGCATATAAGATCTTGTCTTAGACCCTCCAGTGATGTTACCCCATGCCACAGTTACCAAGGAGCTACAGTTCCAGACATGTAGGTCCACGATGGTGAGATTTCCCTCAGCTTGGGTCCCTGAGAGACTATATGGAGCAAAATTATCCAACACATTGAGTATGTATTATCAGTGAAGGGGAAATCATTATCATGTGACTCCTGGGATTTGGGGATTTATTTTGTTTCTTCAGTTTAGCTTTAGTTTTCAAAACCAGTATAATCACAGTTTTAATTCTCCTGGGGTAAAAACTTAATTGTCTGTTTGGACACCTCCACGTCATCATTTTACCTTGGACTTCTGCCATTGAGTCCGTTCCGCTCTACTTTGAAACATTTCACAGTTCTACCAAAGTTATCTCACTAAACAAATGATGATGATGGTATGAAGACAAATGAGTACCAATTCTGTAATGCACACTATGTTTCTTCACACCGAGCTGCAATCCATGTTCCTGGCAGAGTCCCTGGAGGGGGTGGGGATTGTGTGCAAGTGATTAACATGCTTAGCTGCTAATCAAAGGGTTGGAAGCTTGAGACCACCCACAGGTGCCTTGGAAGAAAAGTCTGGCAATCTAGTTTTGAAAAATCAGTCACAGAAAGCCATATGAAACACAGTTCTACTCTAACACACATGGAATCACCATGATTCAAAATAGACTTTTGGCAACTAGTAGTGATGTCCCAGCCACTGCGCTCATGCTTTGATGTTGTTGTTGTTAGGTGCCATCGAGTCAGTACCGACCCACAGTGATCTTATGCACAACACTGCCTAGTCCTGTGCCAACCTCATAATTATTGCTATGCTTGAGCCCAATGCTCTTGACACTGTGTTAATTCATTTTATTGGGGTCTTCCTCTTTTTCACTGACCCTCCACTTGACTAAGCATGATGTCCTCCTCCAGGGTCTGGTCCCTCCTGACAATAGATCCAAAGTAGGAGAGACAAAGTCTGGCCATCCTGGCTTCAAAGGAGCATTCTGGCTGTACTTCTTCCAACACAGATTGGTTTGTTCTTCTGGAAGTCCATGGTACTTGTAATATTCTCCTTCAACACCATGACTCAAATGCATCATTTCTTGTAGGGTCTTCCTTACTCATTGTCAAAATTTCACATGCATATAAGGTTATTGAAAATACGATGGCTTGGATGAGGCATACCTTAGTCCTTAAACTGACATCTTTGCTCTTCAACTCTTTAAAGAGGTCTTGTGCAGCAGATCAGCCTAATGCAATATGTTGGTTGATTTCTTGACTGCTGCTTCCATGAGTATTGATGATTGATCTGAGAAAAATTAAGTCTTTGATGACTTCATTCTCTTTTCTGTTTATATGGATGTTATTTATTGGTCCAGTGGTGAGGATTTTTATTTTCTTTACATTGAGATGCAACCCATACTGAAGGCTGTGGCCTTTGATCTTTATCATTAAGTATTTTAAGTTCTCTTCACTTTCAGCAAGCAAGGTTGTATCATCTGCATATTGCAGGTTGTTAATGAGTGTTCCTCTAATCCTGATGCCACATTTTTCTTCATATACTCTAATTTCTCAGATTATTTGCTCAGCATGCAGATTGAATAAGTATAGTGCAAAAATGCAACCCTGGGCACCCTTTTCCTAGTTAAAAACCATTTGGTGTTCCCTTGTTCTGTTTGAACATCTGCCTCTTGCTCTATGTACAGGTTCCTCATGAGCACAATTAAGTGTTCCAGAATATTCATTTTGCACAATGCTGTCCATAGTTTGTCATGATCCACACAATAAAACGCCTTTGCATAGTCAATAAAGCACAGGTAAATATCTTTCTGGTATACTCTGCTTTCAGCTAAGATCCATCTTACATCAACAATGATATACCTCATTCCATGCCCTCATCTGAATCTGGCTTGAAACTCTCACAGCTTCCTGTTAATGTACTGCTTTTATGTGGCATTAATGTACTATCTTTTATGTGACATTAATGATACTGTTCATGGCCGCTTCTGAATACGGCTTGAACCTCTGGAAGTTCTCTGTCAATGTATGATTGTAGCCATTTCTGTATTACCTTTAGCAGAACTTGACTCTCATGGGATATCAAAGAGATTGTCAGATGATTTCCACATTCCGTTGGGTCACCTGTCTTTGGAATGGGCACAAATATGGATCTCTTCCAATCTGTTGGCCAGGCAGCTGTCTTCCAAATGTCTTGGCATAGATTAATGAGTGCCTCCAGTGCTTTGTCAGTTTGTTGAGAGATTTCTATTTGTTTTCCATCAATTCCTGGAGCTTTGTTCTTAGCCAATGCTTTCAGTGCACCTTGGACTTTTTCCTTCAGTATCATTGGTTCTTGATCATATGCTACCTCTTGAAATGGTTGAACATCGATCATTTCTTTCTTTCTTTTTTTTTTTTATTGTGGATTGAGTGAAAGTTTACAGGGCAGATCGTCAGTTTTACATTCAACAAATCATAGACCTTGTTTCATTACAATGATTGTAATCCCCTCCATGTACCATCAATTAACAGCATTTCTCTCTATTCACTTTAGATCTTTCTTTAAAAACAAACAAACAAACAAACAAACAAACAAACAAACAAACAAACAAACAAATAAACAAAAACCCACTCAGGCATA
>NW_006408700.1:6444059-6444779 GCF_000296735.1 Chrysochloris asiatica
GCTCTTAGTCCCTCTCTTCCCATGAATCTAGAGTCCTCAGCTGCTCCCTCTCTCCATGTCCCCATCTCTGCCTCCATCTCTGGTGTTGCTGCTTTCTGGATAAGATCTCACATTCAGCTTGTGCTCTTCTCCCTTGATGGTCCTAGGGTCCTCTGTTTCTGGACTGTAAGATTAACTACTCTGCCATTTTTGTTACAAAACTTCTATCTTTACAATTGTGACAGTTACAATTAGTAAAGATAACAATTACTCACACTTGAATCATAAGAATCTTATCCCTATCTCTTTTGACCAGACCCATCTAGACAAAATGAAAACTATTCAGTGGGGACTCTTCCCCACCCCACTATTAAAAAAAGTTCCCCTTGAAACCTTATAATCCAGTCTCTTCGTGCCTTTATCGTCCTCTCATTTTAGGTAACCAGTGTCTAAATTGAAAAAATTCAAGCCTCAACTTACGTTATTGAAGGATTCTCTGGGCAAATTATTGAATGATGCAGAAAGCATCAAAAGAAGATGGAAGGAATACACAGTCACTGTATACCAAAAGGAAATGGTTAATGTTCAACCATTTCAAAAGGTAGCTTATGATCAAGAGCTAATGGTACTCAGGGAAGAAGTCCAAGACACATTGGAGGAATTGGCAAAGAGCAAGGCACTAGGAATTGATGGAATAAAAATAGAAATCTTTCAAGAAAGTGTGGCAGCACAGGAGGCACT
>NW_006408700.1:6445893-6453245 GCF_000296735.1 Chrysochloris asiatica
CAGAGAAAAAGAGGAAGACCCCCAACGAGATGGATCAGCCAGGTGGCATTATTGATGGCGTCAAGTGTGGCAGCAGTAGTGAGGTTGGCCCAGGATTGGACATTGTTTCATTCTGCTGTGCATGGGGTCACTATAACTTGGTTCTGACTCGATGGCACCTGACAACAACAACAACCCTACTTGAGTATAGTTGACCATTTCTTTTTGGCACAGTGACTGTGTATCCCTTCCATCTTCTTTTGATACTTTCTGCATCATTTAATATTTTGCCTATAGAATCCTTCAATATTTCAAGTAGAGGCTTGAATTTATTTTCTTGAGTTTCTTCAGCTTGAGAAATACTGAACATGTTCTTTCCTTTTGGTTTTTCAACTCCAGGTCTTTTTACATTTCATTATAATATTTGACTTTATCTTCTTTAGCTGCTCTTTGAAATTTTGTGTTCAGCAATTTTACCTGATTTCTTCCATTTGCTTTTGCACCTCTGCGCTGGATAGCAAGTTTCAGAACTGTTTCTGATAATCATTTTTGTCTTTTTCCTTCTTTCTTGTCTTCTAAATGACCCTCTTTGCTTTCTTTCTGTATAATGTTCTTGATGCCATCCCATGGTCTTCATTCATTAGTGTCTAATGCATCAAATCTGTTCTTCAGATAATCTCTAAATTCAGGTGGGATGTGTTTAAGGACAGATTTTGGCTCTCATGATTTGGTTTAATTTTCTTTAGCTTCAGCCTGAACTTGGACATAAGTAATTGATGGTCTCTTCCACAGTCTGACCCTAGTGTTGTTTTGGCTGATGATACAGGAAATTTTCACTGTTTCTTCCCTCAGACGTAGTCAGTTTGATTTCTGTGTATTCCATCTGGTGAGGTCCATAGGTACAGTCATCTTTTATGTTGTTAAAAAGGTATTTGCATTGAAGAAGTAATTGGTCTTGTAAAATTCTATCCTGAGATCTCCCACATTGTTTCTATAACCAAGGCCATATATTCTAACCACTTATTCTTCCTCTTTGTTTCTAACCTTTGCATTCTAATCGCCAGTAATTGCCAGTACATCTTGATTGTATGTTTGATCAATTTCCGAATGAAAAATTTGGTAGAATTCTTCAATTTCACATCACTGGCTTTAGTGGTTGGTGTATACATTTGAGTAATAGCTGTATTAACTGGTCTTCCTTGTAGCTGTATGGATATTGTCCTGTCACAGACAGTGTTGTCTTTCAAGGTATAGTCTTTCTTGAAATAGTCTTTTTGACAATGAATGCAACAGCACTTCTCTTTAATTTGTTATTCCCGGCATAGTTGTTGTTGTCAGGTGCCATCGAGTCGGAACCGACTCATAGCGACCCCATGCACAGCGGAACGAAACAATGTCCTATCCTGGGCCAAACTCACTATTGCTGCCACACTTGAGTCCATCAATGATGCCACCTGGCCAATCCATCTCGTTAGGGGTCTTCCTCTTTTTCTCTGACCCTCCACCTTACTCAGCATGATCCTTCTCCAGCGACTGTTTCCTCCTGACAATATGTCCAAAGTATGAGAGATGAAGTTTAGCTATCCTGGCCTCCAAGGAGCACTCTGGCTGCACTTCTTCCAAAACAGATCTATTGGTTCTTTTGGCAGTCCATGGCACTTTTAGTATTCTCCTCCAACACCACAACTCAAAGGCATCAATTCTTCTACGATCCTCCTTATTCACTGTCCAGCTTTTGCATCCATATGAGGCTATTGAAAACACAATGGCCTGGGTCAGGCGCACCTTAGTCCTCAAGCTGACATCTCTGCTCTTCAATACTTTAAAAAGTTCCTGTGCAGCAGATTTGCCCAATGCAATACGTCATCTGATCTCTTGACTGCTGCTTCCGTGAGTGTTGATAGTTGATTCAAGAAGAATGAAGGCCTTGACAACTTCAATCTTTTCTCCATTGATAAGAATGTTGTTTATTGGTCCAGTGGTGAGGATTTTTGTTTTCTTGACATTGAGATGTAATCCATATCTAAGGCTGTGCTCTTTGATCTTCATAAGTAAATGTTTCAAGTCCTCTTCACTTTCAGCAAGTTTACTATGCCCGGCATAGTAAACCATGAGATTGTCAGGTTCAAAATGGCCAATACCAGTCCATTTCAGTTCATTTATGCCTAATATATCCATCTTTATACATTTCATTTTATTTTTGACAACTTCCAATAATCCTACATTCATACTTTGTACATTCCAGTTCCTATTTATTAATGAATGCTTACAGTTGTTTCTCCTCATTTTAAGTTGTGCATCATCAGTAAATGAAGGTCCCAAAAACTTTGTTTCATTCAGGTCATCACAGTCAACTCTACTTTGAGGAGGCAGCTCTTCCCCATATTTTGAGGGCCTTCCAACCTGAGGGGCTCATCTTCCTGCACTATATCTAACAATATTCTGGTGCTCCTTATCATGTTTCAGTATTCAATATTCTCGTGCTGACAGTTTTCCACTCCTATTTGTAAGGTCGTCAGTGATTAAATATTCAGAAGTAGTTTGTTTCTCTTCAGCTGGAAGTTCATCTGAAACCTGTCCACCCTGGGTTTATTTAAAATACCTGTGGCATTGCTCCCAGAATCACAGCAACTCACAAGTCACCACATTACGATAAACTGACAGACAAGGGGTGGCCTCATGCTTTCCATGTATGAATTCATTGGATCTCATAACCTTATGATGTAGTTGCTATTTTCTTTCATCTCTATTCGCAGATAAAGAAAGTCACTTGCTTAAGTTTGCACAACTGGTAAGTAGCAGAGATGAGGTTTGAACCTTGATTACATGGTTTTCATTGCTTGAGAATTAATTCTTGGCATTAGCAATCCTTCAAGTTGGAGGTCCAGAGTACCTGTTCTCCATCCAAAGCAACCCTTCCTCCATGACTACTTCCAACACTCCACTCTAGTACAGTCTAGATTGTTTCTGTCATCCACACACATCCTGCCTTTCCCAACCTCTGACTCCTTCTCAAACTCTTCCATCAGATCTGCTCTACTTCCTGGTTCCTCTCTCTCAGGGCTCCACCTTTTCACATGCTTCAATGCTCCACTTACCTGCCACTTCTGTGACCCCTTCCTTGGGTCTTCTTCATGTAGGACTCCCATAATCCCTTGCTTATACTTTATTGTGGACATTCATGCTCCTCTTATTTGTGTGCCTAGCTCCCCCACTCCCTTTTTTCTTAAGAAGAGATTACTATTACTATTGTTGTTATTATTTTACAATAACTGTGTTCTCAGAAAAACAATGACACAAAACCACAGAAAATTTCTAACCGCATTTCCAGTTAAGACTTCTGAAAGCTTGATTGAAATAATCAACTAAAGATTTACTCATTTCTCCTTTCCCCAATGACTTTTAAACCTTCCAAAACCTTGTAATTACAGAAAATATACTTCACTTTGCCAATAATTTTAGGTGATACAAGATTCTTTCCAAAAGGACTAACATAAAATTATGCTTTCAAACATTATAAAAATAATGTTTTAATCCTCTAGGACATAAAACAGACCCATGTAACCTACACTTGTGTGGTTCAAATCTGTAAGGTTAAATGAGTGAATAAATTGAAAAGATTTGGGAACAAGGTCTGCTCTAAAGGCCAATGGATTCTTAGCTTTCTGTATTTAATTAAACCACTCGGTTTATTATGAAAATTAAGACCTTGTGGAGAAAAAGAGAAACTCTGAGTACCAGGATCGTGGCTTCTTTGTCTTTAGGTCTCTCCCCATGTGGGGCTGGGTAGAGGGTCAGCAGAAAAGAGGAAGACCCTCAATGAGATGGATTGACACAGCACTTGCAACAATGGAATCAAATATAATAACAATTGTGAGGATGGCCTAGGACTAGACAGTGTTTCCTTCCGCTGTACGTAGGGTGCCATGAGTCAGAAGCAACTTGATGGCAAATAATATCAACAACCAAGTAGAGTGTACACGATCATTGTTCTTCAAGTGTTGATTCAACTAATTGAAAGGAAAGTCTCCTGGATGTTGTGCTTTGTGACAGAAGATAATAATGTTACCCTTTCTCACGTCACCCACTATGGCTTAGGATCCCTCTCACGGGGTGTAAAAGTGACCCTTGTTAAGATCAGAAATTATTATTATTTTTTCCCTCTCTCTGTTCTCATTTCTTTGACTTTGGTCCTATCGCTTCTCATCTGTGCATTGTTAGCAAATTGTTCCTTTGGTCTTTAGATTAGAAGTGAATTTTCAATTATTTCTCCACTTTGATTTATTGATTAAGAGCTGTCTTTGATCTTGGTGGTACTTTCAAGCATATGGTGATATAAATTCCAATGAATGGGAAAGCAAGATAGTATTGCTACCTCTTTTATTCCCCATGAAAGTTTTAGCTTTGAGATTTTCATGAAAACTTAGATCCTTCTCCTAGGGATGGGCAGGAAGCTAGAGAGCAAATGGAGTTCAGATACATCTAGTACAAGTATTTCTGGTTCAAATGTAGAAGGAAGAATTTGAAACTTGAACAAAATAGGATTTTCTGGTGATTATAGTCAATCATTTTTACCAAAAATGTACTTGTGCTCATTGTATTCTTATATTGCTGTGTATTTTCATGGTGTGGTAGTCATCCAACATGACCTCCAATGACCCTCACCTCCTGGTATTCAGCCTTTATATTGGCTTTCCCCACACAACATAGGGGAACCAGGCCCACATTGCCAATAAGCAATGAAGACTGACTTCTGAGAGCAGGCTATAAAACACTTGTGGTTTCTGCCTTGTTCTTGGGGATCATCTTCTTGGGGAAAAGCCAGCTTCCAGGTCAACAGTACATGCCAGAAACTCAGTGCAGAGGTCTTTGTGGCAAGGGACTGAGGTCTGCCAACTTGCCAGCACTATGAGGCACCATCTTGGAACAGGCTCTCTAGCTCCATTCAAGTTTGCAGATGACTGAAGCCCTGAGCAACAAGCTGACGGTCACTCACCAGAGACTTGGAACTGGCTTAGCCCAGCCAAGCTCCTCCCAAATTCCTGACGTACAGAGTCCGTCTGAAAGGAATAAATGCTGGTATTTTTCTAAGTCACTAAGTTTGGGGGCAATAGACTGTGCAGCAGTAGATAAGAAATCCACATGGCACACAGAGTTGGATTTTTTGGTCCTTTGTGAATCCATAGCTTCATGTTTTCAGTTCTAATAAGTATTTCAGCAGTGATAAAGAGTATGAAACTGCATGGTAACAGTAAAAATCAATGGGCTACAAATAGAAATCACCATGATTTGGTTAGAAGTTCAGCATAGTGGTGTCACCTCAGTTTCCTGCTTTGGTTGTGCCTGGTCCCCTTGACCTGCCTCAAGGCCCACCCTTCACCTGTTTCAGCTGAAGGCTCCTGTTTTCCTCCTAATAGTACTTTCCGGCACCCCCTCACAATGTACTAGACCCACCATCGGGATTCAGAGGCACCCATGCGTCTCCAGGTAAACTGGGGCTCCTTGCTTCCTGCATCTTCCACCCACACTTGACTATTCTGACAAGGACAGTTGGCTTTGGTGAATTTTGCAAAAGATGCTCTTGATCAGTTCCACAAAACAGCTGTGCATGAAGTTACAGGTGCAAAAGGTCAAATCATCAAGCTACCAGAACCTGGAACTCAAAGAAAGCACTGATTGCATTGAAGTTGGCTTCACATGTTGGGTAGAACATGAATCTGTCATCCCCATAATATCACAGATGATCTCTAAACCCAAAGGACCCCACCCCAAGGACTCCCTGACACCCAGGACCTGAACAAGCTGGTAAAATCACCAAAGCCAACTTGCTCAAGACGAAGTCTCCAATTCTGATGTGGCCATGTGACAAGGCCACCTGGAAACGGTCACAGATAAGGCTGTACCCTGGGCTGCTTCCTCCAGTCTGGAAAGGCAGCTCCACCCTCTGCTGTCAGTTTCTAAAGGCGCCTCTTTGGAGTGAGGAAATCTACATCTCCCATCTGAAATACAGAATGGCTCGGCCTTCCTCATCCTTCCTTCCCCTTCCTGCGGCCTTCTGCCCTCTGACATCCCTGTACTCTTCCACATTGGCAAAATGTGCATAGAAGGCAACCTTAGTTAATTAGTCTACTTCCTGTCTGTTAAGTTTGTTGCACTGTGGTGACTACGATACTGGAAACTCCGTCACTGGTATTTCCAATGTTAACAGGGTCATTGATGGTGGACAGGTTTGAGTGGAGCTTTCAGACCACGGCAGAGTGACAAAAAGTCTGATGACATACTTCAGAAATTAGCCAATGTAAACTCTATGGATCATACTAGAATATTGTCTGTGATGGAAGATGAGCTCCCTGGGTTGGAAGTAACATTGGACTCAAGTATGAGGATGATCAGGACCATCAGGTTTAGTACCTGTATGTGAGGTCACTGTGAGTTGGAGCTGACTTAAAAGCCACCAATAATAATAGTTAACCAGTGAAAATTCCGCATTGCTTTGTAGCCAAGGAGTATGGAAAACATTATGTAAAAAACTGTAAGGATTAATTTTATTACTTTAGAAAGATAAACAGATCAGAAACTGACATGTTAAGCATGCACATGTGTTTAAGAACACAAGCCATTGCTAATGTAAATATTTGCCATGGATCTATACAATTTAGAGAAATGAAAGTTAAAATATACACAGTTAATTAATGCATTCAGTGTTCAAAGTTACAATGGTAATTTAGGCAATAAAATGTACTTATCTACTTTAATAAGATTAACTAGATACCAAAGTTGCCAAATTTCACTTGGCTCCCTATTGCACAGAGTTCCTGAAAGATATTGTCAATAATTCCACTTACAGCGCTGCAGACAACTCATCCTAAATCACTTAGTTTTTGATTTACTGATGTTCACTGTGTATGAGTTTGAATAGGGTACTATGGATTGAATTGTGTTCCTCTCAAAATATGTGCCCAAATTCTAACCCCAATACTTGTGGTTAGGGACCCCTAGCAGCATAATGGGTTAAGCATTGGGCTGCTAACTAAAAGACCAGGGGTTCAATTCCACCAGCTGCTCTGTAGAAGGAAGACGAGGCTGCCTGCTTCTGTGAAGTGTTACAGACTTGGAAACTCTGTGGGGCAGTTCTATTGGGTCTTACAGTGTTGCTATGAAGCAGAGTTGACTGAACAGCATGTGTTTGGTTTTGGTTTATACCTGTAATCTGTTTTGGGATTAGTGTCTTCTTGGTTATGTTAATTAGGTCATGCCTGAGTAGGGTGGGTTCTACTTCTAATCACTCCTGAGTTATAAAGAAGGTAACAAACAGGAAGAAGGCAACACCGTGTGAGCATGCTCTACAAGCCAAGGAACTAAGGAATGCCCAG
>NW_006408700.1:6454444-6460966 GCF_000296735.1 Chrysochloris asiatica
GAAGTTCTCTGTCAATGTATGATTGTAGTATTTTCTGTATTACCTTTAGCAAAACTTTACTCACATGGGATATCAAAGAGATTGTTTGATGATTTCCGCATTCCATTGCGTCAGTACTGATAAGACCTCTTTAAAGTGCTCAAGAGCAAAAATATCAGTTTGAATACAAAGGTGCACCTGAAGCAAACCATGATATTTTCCATAGCCTTCATATACATGTGAAAATTGGACAATGAATAAGGAAGACATAGAAGAACTGATGCCTTTGAGTTGTATTGTTGCAGAAGAATATATGAACAGACTAAATGGCACTTAACAACAACAATGGACTGTAGATGAACAAACAAGTTTGTGTTGGAAGAAGTACAGCTAGAATACTCCTTAGAAGCCAGGATGGTGACTTAGTCTCTCATACTTTAGACATGTTATCAGGAAGGACCAGACCCTGGAGAAGGACATCATGCTTGATAAAGTTGAGGGTCAGTGAAAAAGAGGAAGGTCCCCAATGAGATGGACTGACACAGTGGCAGCAGCAGTGGGCTCAAATGTAACAATAATTGTGAGGAGGGCACAAGACTGGGCATTGTTTTATTCTGTTGTGCAGAGGAGCACTATGAGTTGGAATCTACTCAACTGTGCCTAAAAACAAATGACAAGGAAGGACTTGACTTGGTAGAGACCCTGGTTTGGACTTTCAGTTTCCAAAACAGTGAGAAAATAAATTTCTGCTCTTTAAAGTCTCCCACTATGGTATTTTTGTAATCTTTAGTACTAAAAACTGAGACACAGGTCTAACGTGGCCATGTCCATTGACTGGGTCATAAGTGGTTTGGATCAATGCTGAGCCCTAGGGTCTGAGGAGAGACAAAATAGTGCTAGTATATTTGAGGCTCCTTGGAAATCCAAGTCTTCTCTGAGGATTATAGTCTACATTGGGCCTGTCTAGGTGTGGCCTAACCCTAGGAGGCCTGGCCTGGGACCTCTCCTTTCCAGCATCCTTAAGTCTACAGGCCCTGGTTTAACAAGCATGCCTCTTTACACTAGTGGGGCGCAGGTCAGCAGTTTGTCCCTCCAGCACGGGCCCTCTCTTCCAGTCTGTAGGCTGGCCCATTCATAGACCAGCTCCAGGCACCACAATTCTGTCTGGAAGGAATGGTTTCCAACTGCTTTTTCCTATTTATGATGTCAATCAGATGCTTCACAAAAGTGCCCTCCCTGGCTCCCCTCCACTCTCACCTCAACAAGAGCTATTGTGTGGTTGAAACTGCTGAGGGCACTTCCTGGCAACGTGGAATTCATCAAATAGAAACCCATCCTGAGAAATATGAACACATACTACAAGTGTTTGCTCCTCTCAGAGGGTCATGGGGAGAGGTCAGCCCACAAAGTCCTTCAGGTCACCAGCCATGGACTGCCAGGCCAGGACATGGCTGTGTGCTCCTTGGAGAAACCCTGAGGAAGGTTTCTAAATCACCAGCAGAAGTTTCCCTACTGTCCACAGGGAACACGGTTTTCAAGGTGGCTGATCCGACTACAAGGCCAAAGGACCACGGTCATATGTGACCAGTTCTCGGATGAGACCGGACACCCTGGGCCACCACTGGAGAGAACAAGAGGTGGGTGGGCTTGCCTTGTTGGCCTTGCAGCCTCTGTCCTGGAACCTTGCAGCCCTCTGTCCTGGAACCTCCTTGCCGAGCTTTCTCATTCTTTCATTACCCCTTGGTCCCCTCCCCACCCCCTTCTTACCACTGGCCCCCACGACCCAGGATAGCCCCCTCCTCCTCCTTTAAGACACTCCATGCTTCACTTTCTGTTGTTGTTGTTGTTGTTAAGTGCTATTGAGTCAGATGACCCATGGAGACCCTGTGGAGGGCTTTCTAGGAGCGGCTGGTGAGCTTGAACCGCTGAGCTTGTGGTTCAAACTGATTATGCAAAATCCAGCGCATTAGCCCACAGCACCACACCAGAACTCCTCACCACCTGGTGGTGGTTATGTGCCGTGGAGTCGGTTCCGACTCATAGCGACCCTGTATAGGGTTTCCGAGGCTATAAATCTTTATGGGAGCAGAAAGCCTCATCCTTCTCCTGAGGAACAGCTGGTAGTTTTGAACTTCTGACATTGCGGTTTGTAGCCCGATTCGTAACCACTGGCCAGCAGTCTCATTAATGTGCCGATCAAAGACCACAGCAACCCCTGGGGTCTTCTCTGCACAGTTGGGAACAATGCCTACTTTGAGGTGGCTCTGTGTGCACATCTTCCACATCCACACCTTTCTGTAAGCCAGTAGCCACTATGGGGCAAGAATGTGTGGCCCTTATGAAGGGAATTCTAACCACAAAGAAAACCATCAAATGATACCAGGCTGGCAAACAGCAGCTCACAACAAAACAGTGCTCTTTTGTTTGGCTGGTGCCATTCTCTTTTCAAAATTTTATTAACAGAATATTTTAATTGCTGTTAGCTGCTCTTGTGCCAGTCCGTGACTCTTGTGTCTCCACGCACAATGGAATGAATGCTGTCCAAACCTGTGCCATTTCCAGCATTGGTTGTAGGTCATCTTATTGTAATCTCTAGGGTTTTCACTGGTGGATTTTTCCAAAGTAAGTGAGTAGGATTTTCTTCCTAGTCTGGAAGCCCCAGTGAAACCTGCTCCACATCCTCACAAGCCTCCAGAGCCAGGCAGGTGGGGGTGGTTGCACGTGACCCATTCACCAGGAATCGACCCTGGGTCTCCCATGGGGATGTCAAGGTTAGGTCACTGAACAGCCGCTGCTTCCTACTTAAAAAATTGTTGTTGTCTGTTGTTAAGGGCCATTCTGACTCATAGCAATCCTGTATAGGATTTCTGAGGCTTTTAAATCTTTGCAGAAAACCTCATCTTTCTTCTGCGATTTTAAAATTAGTAGATCTCAATGAAAAAAATGGGTGTCTGGTTTCTCTTGAAACACTGAAGAACTAGAAGACTGGGGCCTATCTGAACAGTTCTTGGTGGAAGTAATGACTGTTGTTGTTGTTGTTGTTGCTAAGTGCCACTGAGTTGGTTCCGAGTCATAGCGGCCCTGTGTAGGGTTTCCAAGGAGTGGCTGGTGAGCTTAAACTGCTGACCTTGCAGTTCAAACTAACTTGCAGTCCAGCACATTAGCCCACAGTGCCACACCAGGACTCAAATAACGAATGTATCTGCATTTAATATGCAGATGGGTGGGCTTCACTCTTGCCTTGGGACCCCATCTCAGGAGTCTGAGGGCTCCAAGCTGGAGGGTGTGTCTGGAGGAGATCAAATGCCACCAGGCCTATGGGTGCTGATGCCAACTGCTCACCTGGGGACTCAGAGTCAGGATTCTCTGCTCAGAACCTGTATGCCTACAATAAAAATAAAGTGACAAGGTGAAGTGACATGCCGGCACCTGAATACACAGTGTTTCACAATGAAGGCAAAGTCAACACTTATAACCAACTCAATGGCTGTTTTGCTCAGGAAGTTCCTCAGGGCTCAAGGAAAATGCATCCTGGGAGGAAGGGAAGAGGGCAAGTTAGCCTCAGGGCCTGGCACGCACTGTGGAGCAGTGCGGCCTCTTAGAAGGGTCCTGTGCTTGGCCCCATGCCTTGAAATGACTGCCTTGAAATGACTCATGACTTGTGAACTAGGGTCCTGCAGTTTAATTATGCTCCGGACTCCCCTTCCTCCCAACCCCCTGGCAAATTATGTAGTCTCTCCTGGCAGAACTTAGCCCCAGCAGGACCCCTTACCTCACTAAGAAGATGTTTTTGAGATCGAATACGCGAAGAAAGTTAAATTGATGGTTTATTGTTGTTGTTAAGTGCTGTTGAGTTGATTCCAACCCATAGTGACCCTGTATAGGATTTCCAAGGAACATCTGGTGAGCTTGAACTACTGACCTTGCAGTTCAAACGACTTTGCAGTCTGATGCATTAGTCCATAGCACCACACCAGGACTCCAAATTGATGGTAGAAGCCCTGTAACTCTTGTACTCTGAGCAGGACATAGTATTTGAAGGTTGCGATGTGGCTAGTTGCTATAGAGTAAGGTTGGACTAACAGTGACACTTTGTACAACAGAATGACATGGTGCCCACTCTGCGTCTTCCTCACAATAGCTGGCATGTTCAGTTCATTGCTGTGACTATCGTGCCCATCCATCATCCATCTCACTGAGGGTCTCCCACACACTTGTTGACCCTCTTCTTCACCAAACATGATGTCCTCCTCTAGTGACTGATCCCTCCAGATGCTGTTGTTTCCAAAGCAAACAAGTAGGACAATGTTCTACCATGATCCATGGGATGTTCATTGGCTAGTTTTTGGAAGTTGATCACCAGGCCTTTCTTCCTAGTTTGTCTCAGTCTGAAAGCTCTGCTGAAACCTGTCCACCATGGGCGACCCTACTGGCATTTGAAATACAGGTGGCATCGCTTCAACACATAAGCCAACACAGTACAACAAACAAGTGTGGTGGACTTTCATGGTAATTCTGTGCCGATCCGTGAAATTAGAGAATCCAGTCTATGATGGTATGGTCCTGGAAGAGTCTGGGGACAACTTAATACACTCGTCATCTGATGACCAGAAAGAGACTATGGTCTTACTGAGGTGGGGGCTGTTAAATTCTCTCTGCTTTAAACTTCTTCTGCAGACTAACTGATGGGCAGCCCAGAGTCAGCAAGGACCACATGGGGAGTAAGGCTGGCATGACGCTGCATTCCTCCCTGCCTTCAGATGCCTTTGGGTAATAATCCACGCAGCCGTATTACTTTCCTTCCACATACGTGCAGTATAAATACCCAGCTATCATGACATTAACTCAATGCTTTTGAGAACTTATGCAAAAAATGGGATATTACTGCAAGAGTATGAGATTTGAAATATCCAGTTTATGTATATTGTTGTTGATTGCCGTTGAGTCAGTTCCAACTCATTTCTATATAGGATTTCTGAGGCTATACATCTTTGTTGTTGTTGTTAAGTGCCGTGGAATTGGTTCCGACCCATAGCGACCCTGTACAGGGTTTCCGAGGAGTAGCTGGTGAGCTTGAACCGCCGACCTTTCAGTTCAAACTGCTTTGCAGTTGAGGCATTAGCCCAGTGGGCCACAGCAGAGCAGAAAGCCTCATGCTTCTCTCAGAGAACAGCTGGTGGACTCAAACCACTGACCTTGTGGTTCGCAGTCTAGTGCTCATCCTACAGAGTCACTGCGCTTCTCAGTTTATAGGTAGTCTTCATAGTAATTAAAAGTCAATAAGTAGGTATTTATCAATATATATTTTTCTTTTTGAGTAAAGCCTGCTTTTTCTAGATCGTTGATAAATTGTGGTATTGTGAGTTAGCGCACTGAACTGCAAAATTGCTTTGAAATGCAAGGTCGGCGGCTCAAGCTCACCAACCATTCCTCAGAAACCCTATACAGGGTGGCTATGGATCGGAACCATACCAACAACTAGATAAATTACCTTAAATTACCTCTTAGGCCTAAAACTTTCCTTGGCTTGGGGAGAGAGGTGTAAATGGTTAACAAGTTCACCCAGAGGCACCTCTGAAAACAGGTCTGGCTATGGACTTCCCCAAAGTCAGCCACTGAAAACGCTACTGGGCACAGCTCTGCTAGGACACACAAAGGTTGCCATGCATTAGACTCCACTAGATGAAAACCTGGATAGAAGGAAGAAACAGAGCTTTCTCGGGTCACATCTAATTGACCAGACTTGGTGTAACATCAAAACTTGGACTTCTCTAAGGAATCTTCCCTTCCGGCAGCTCTGGACTCAGCCCTGCTTGGGCTATGGTGGTGGTGAGGGGGCAGAGCTGAGGGGTGGGCTTCACCTCTACTTCTTTCTACCTAAGACTTCCAGGGCTCCTAACTTTAGGTCCCCAGTCAGCTAACCTTAGGTCTGGAGTTTAGGGCATGGAGAGAGAGGCAATAAAAGAAGCGTGGAAGGTGATTTCTGATTTTAAACAAATTGGTGCTCCAACCCACACATGTTAGCAGTGCCTTTTTTCCCTTAGAGCTTGCCTTCTAAATGACTAAGTACACAACTATAGATCAAAAGGTTGGTGGTTTGAGCCCACTCGTAAGCACCTCACAGGAAAGGGACTCTCAATGTTTCTGTAAAGTCACACAGCTTCAAAAACCAGACAGAACAGTTCTCCTCTGCCTACGTGGGGCCTCCATGAGTCAGAACCCACCTGATGGCAATTAACAACATCCACATACCATACAGTTGACGTATTTGTTAGATGGAATCTGCACTCTCACTAATATATAACCTGCAACTAACAACAGTGACAGATTGAATAAGTATGGTGAAAGAATACAACCTTGTCACACACCTTTCTTAATTTTAAACTATTCAGTGCTCCCTTGTTCTGTTCCAACAACTGCCTCTTGGTCCATGTACAGGTTCCTCATGAGCGCAATTAAATGTTCAGGAATACTCATACTTTGCAATGTTGTCCATAGCTTGTCATGATTCACACAATCGAAATTCTGTGCGTAGTTAACAAA
>NW_006408700.1:6462151-6470134 GCF_000296735.1 Chrysochloris asiatica
AGGTTGGCCCAGGACTGGGCAGTGTTTCATTCTGTTGTGCATTGGGTCACTATGAATCAGTGACAACAACATACAGTTTTTTCATTTGTTAGATGGATACTGCACTGTGTCCCCTCTCACTGATAAATGATCGATAAGAGGGCAAGCTGTTTGCATTTTCACTGATGTGTCCTGAACTCTTAGAAGAATTCTTGTCCATAGTAGGTGCTCAATGAGCCTTTGTTCAAAGAATGAATGAATGAAACAAAATATATGCATCACTTTTCTGGGTTTGGCAGGTGGGGAAAGATGCCATTTTCTCTTTTGCGGTCTTTTTCAAGTTGGTGGGAGTTGCTCCACCCTGTCCCAAATTCATATCACGATGCACTCTTTTGAATGTAGGTTGTTAGTTGCTGTCAAGTCCACGGGTGCAGAGTAGAACTGCTTTGTAGGGGTTTCAAGACTGTGAGCTTTCAGAAGCAGTTCACTAGGCCTGTCTTCTGAAGCGCATCTAAGTAGGTTTGAACCACTAGTCTTTCAGGTAGTAGTCAAGTCATTTGGGCCACCCAGGAACTCCTTTAAAGTGGTGGAAACATCTCTGGTCCATCTGGTCAGTTACAGCTGCTCAGGCTCCCATGACCCAGAAGTATTTATTTAGCTGCTTTAAGTCCAGCTACTCGAACCCTCCTTGATCTCGGACCACCTTCTTGCTGTGTTCTCTCGGCCGTACCTGGTTCTCCATGGTGCTCCACCTTTACTTCACAGGAAGCGTTCATGCTTTCTTGACAAGCTTGGGGAAGGCCGCTGATCCTGGGCAGCAAAGCACCTTGAGACTCATCTTGCTGAGCAGCCAGCCTGCCCCAGGTAGGTTTCCAGGCCCTAGCCGTAAGCCCACAGTGTGCCCAGCACTAATCTAGAAGTCAGGTTAGGAGCCAAGCCTTGATGTGAGAGAAGCTCCTACTCCCATTTTCCTTTTGTAAGTCTTACAGAGTGGTCTCCCTCCTTACTTTGGAGTATGGTGTCTCTTTTTAACAGTGTGCCCTAGCTGCTGTAACAGAAATACCACAGTGGGTGACTACAAAGAACAGACGTTCATTTTCTCCCAGTTTTGGAGGCTGGAAGTCTGATTGCTGGGCACAGACTCCAGGGGAAGGCTACTCTCTATTGACGTGGGAAGAAGACCCTTGTCTTATCCCCAGCTTCCGTAGCCCCAGTGTTCCTTGGTTCTTTGGGAATCTTCATTTGTTTACCTCTATATTTATTGGGCTTTGTTTTAAGGCAATCTGTCAACTTACTGAAAGAATTTATCTGCAGCCATCCAATGATCACAGAGACGTGAGTAAACATGTTTGTTTGCAATAAACCTGTGCAAGTGTGAACTGGTGTCCTGGTGTGGTGCTGTGGGTTAATGCGCCAGACTGCAAAGCCATTTGAATTGCAAGGTTGACAGTTCAAGCTCACCAGCTGCTCCTGGGAAACCCTATACAGGGTCGCTATGGGTCAGAACGGACTCAACAGCACTTAACAACAACATATGCGCTTGCTTGTCTCTGTGTCTATGCTGTTTCTTATAGTGAAGAAATAATTAGGCCTTCACTTACAAACCCTCACATAACAAAGAAACTCCTCTTCCCCAAACAGGATTACATTCACAGTGTGCATTTGTGTGATAATTCAATTTATAACACAGTGCCAAGCCCAGTGGTAATCAGTCTATCATGCAGAGTCTATGGGTGTGATTACTTTTAATACTTATAGCAACTCTGAGAGGTAGGCACTATTCTTATACCCATTTTACATATGAGGAAACTGAGGCTAAGAGCATTTCATATCTTGTCCAGGTCTTCTAGCTAGTAAGCAATAGAGCCCAGAGTAAAATTCAAGCCTATCTGACTCCAAGTCCTAGTAAGGTTTACTGTGATTGGTTTTTATTTGTCCAGAAAAGTCCTAAAAGAGACCCTTTAACTATTAACCAAGAGTCTTCCTACAACCTCTATTTTTTTTTCAAATGGTACTTCTTTGTTGAAAGTGGGAGACAAGGTTCATTATTTGGCAACCACTGCTAAGTGCTCATCAAAACCCAGGGTCTCCTTTCCTTTCTGGGTACATAGCTGAGCTCCATTTCCCAGGCTTGCTTGCAATCAGTCATGGTCCAGGGGGCCAAGTCCTGTCCAATGAAATGTGAGAGAAATGATGTAACCTGTTTCTTGTCCTGGACAAGAAAAACCTACTCCATGCTGCCTGCTAAGTTTGTCTCTTTCTGAAGCCTTGATTTTGGCACCTGGGGCTGGGTACTAGTTTCCTGGGGCTACTGTAACAAATCACCACAACCTGGGTGCCTGGAAACAACACATACTTTTTCTTTCACAATTCTGGAGGCTAGAAGTCCAAATTTCGGTGTCAACAGGACCATGTTCTCCAGGCTCTAGGGGAAAATCCTTCCTTGCCTCTTCCAGCTTCTGGCAGTCCCAGGTGGTCCTTGGCTTGTGGCATCGTAACTCGAGTCTCTGTCTCCATCTTCATATGATCTGTATTCCTTCTGCATTTCTAGCTCATCTCCTGTTCTTGTAAGGATACCATCCTACTCTGGTATACTCTCGTGTTAACTGACAACATCTTCGGGGACTACTTTCAAACAAGGTTATGTTCACAGGTACACCAGGGGTTACACAATTCAATTCACAGGCTACCTTGGAAGTCACAAGTTGAAGATGGAGGACCTTCCATGAGCCTGGCTTTCTTCTTAAACAATTGCATGGAGAAGGGCTATTTATCTGTTGTTCGGTGTTGTCAGGTTGGTTCCAACTCATAGAGATCCTATGTACACAACAAAACACTATGTCATCCTCATAATCATTGCTATGTTTGAGCCCCCTGTTTTAGCCACTGTGTCAATCAATTTCATTGAGGGTCTTTGTCTTAGTCATCTAGTTCTGCTATAACAGAAATACCACAAGTGGATAGCTTTGGTAATGGTTATGTGCCATGGAGTCTGTTCCGGCTCATAGCAACCACCCTGTACAGGGTTTCTGAGGCTGTAAATCTTTATAGGAGCAGAAAGCCTCATCTTTCTCCTGTGGAACAGCTGGTAGTTTTGAACTGCTGACCTTGCAGTTCGCAGCCCGATTCGTAACCACTACGCTACCAGAGCTCCTTGTGGATGGCTTTAACATACAGACATACAACAACAGTTAGGAGGCTGCAAGTCCAAAGTCAGAGCACCGGCCATAGGGGAATACAGTCTCTCTGTTGGTTCTGGGAAAACGTCCTTGTCTCCTTCCTGCAGCTGTAGGCCCAGCAGTCCTTGGAGGGTGTCACGTGTCATGGCATCCATCGTTCCATGGACCTAGAAGTTTCCCAGTGAAGGAACTCTGGGCCAAAGGATGTACTCCACCCCTGGCTCTTCTTGCTTGGTCGTAGTTGGTTCTTCTGAGTTCTGCTTGCTTGTTTAATCTCCTTATATCTCAAAAGAGAGAGAGTGACTACAGATACAATCTAATTCTGGAGATTGCATCTGCCCTCATTAATATCATAATAATGAGCATTTGTAAAACAGGATAATTACATCAGATCAGGGCTGATCACATCAGATCATATTAGATTTCACCAGACAGGCAATTATTATGTTTTAACTGCCAAACCATTGATAATTGAGACCCAGCCAAGTTGACACAAAACCTTAACTCTCACAGCTACCCTCTACTTTACCAAGCATGAGTTCCTTCTCCAGAGACTGGTTCCTCCTGACAATAACATGTCCAAAGCATGTGACATGGAGTCTTGCCATCCTGACTTCTAAGGAACATTTTGGCTGTACTTCTTCCGAGATAGATTTGTTTGTTTTTTCTGGCTGTCCATGGTACTTTCAATATTCTTCAACAGCACTATAACACAAATACAACAACTCTTCTGTCTTCCTGATTCATTTACCACCTTTCACATGTATGTGAGGTGTTTGCAAATAATGTGGCTTGGGTCAGGTGCACCATAGTTCTTAGAGTGTCATCTCTGCTTTTAAACACTTTCAAGAAGTCTTTGGCAGCAATGTAGAATGTCATTTATTTCTTGACTGCTGTTTCCAAGGGCATTGAGTGGAGCCATGTAGAATGCAATCCACACCAGTAAGTGCAATCTCATGAACACCCACTGACATCGACACACAAGCAGGCCCAGAACAGAATGTGGAGTGCACAAACCAGATGCAGATGTTGTTGTTGTTAAGTGCTGTTGAGTTGGCTCTTACTCATAGCGACCCTGATGAGTTCGAACTACTGACTTTGTGGTCAATGCAAATAAAGGATGAGCTAACTGGCCACACACAGCCTGGGAAGTGTCCTGGGGTGGTTTGAAAAAGTCCATAGATGAACCGAACCTATGTATTATCTGAACTACATCAGGTAGGCTATTCCTATTAGCAAAACTCCCTAAATCCCATTCTAATTTCTCATTACATTAAAACTTCAGGGAGATTTGGAGAAAGGAAGTCATCAATCTTGATCCAGCAAATAGATTTGTCACAGCTGTCTTCTTGTTTGCCTGTCTAAAATTTCATTTCAGTTCTGGTCTTTCTAATCATGTCCAAAGAATATGTGACACATGAAAAGATAGCTATTTAAGCCAGGAAATAGCTAAGGCACTTTATTTGCCAACACTAACTTTCCCACTTAGGAAGATAAGCCAAGTGAGTTCCAGACCCTTCCCAAATGCGGCACGATTCACACCATCATCGTGAGGGACTGGATTTGTCAGGAGTCCTTGGTGCCTGCCTGACTTGGAAGGGAACATTCCCACTCAGGTCAGAGGGGCTTTCTGACTCTGAAATTCCACATTATGAGGGAGGCTGGGGCCCCTCAGAATCTCAGGTTGGGCAGGAACATGAGTGGGGAACAACCAGCCAGCACTTTTCCCTGTGAGCCTCTGCAATTCTTCTTTGGCTGTTTCGTTGGCACTACCCATGGAGTCCTGGTGTGGCGCTGTGGGTTAATGTGCTGGACTGCAATGTCAGTTTGAAAAAGGTCAGTGGTTCAAACTCACAAGTCATTCCTTGAAAACCCTACAGAAGGTGGCTATGAGTTGGAACCGATTCGATGGCACTTGACAACAACCATGGCCAAAGAAGCCCCTGGTTTGTACCAATGGTTAAGCATTTGGCTTCAAGCTGAAAGATTGGTGGTTTGAACCCACTCAGAAGCACCTTAGAAGAGAGGCCTAATGTTCTGCTTCTGAAAACTCGCAGCACTGAACACTCTGCAGAGCAGCTCTGTTTGCACACATGAGGTCATCACCAGGAGTCAGAATTGACTAGACAGCAACTTACAACAAAAACATAGTCAAACATCGTACTTGCACACGTTGTTGTTAGGTGCCATCGAGTCAGTACTGACCCATAGTGACCTTATGCACAGCAGAACGAAACACTGCCCAATCCTGGGCCAGCCTCACTACTGTTGCCACGCTGAAGTCCATCGATGCTGCCACTTGGCCATTCCATCTTGTTGGGGGTTTTCCTCTTTTTCTTTGACCCTCTATCTTATCAAACATGATATCCTTCTCCAGCAAATGGTCCCTCCTCACAATATGTCTGAAGTATGAGAGACAAAATTTGGCCATCCTGGTCTCCAAGAAGCACTCTGGCTTCGCTTCTTCCAACACGGATCTATTGGCTCTTTTGGCAACCCATGGCACTTTCAATATTCTCCTCCAACACCATAATTCAAAAGCATCAATTCTTCTATGGTCTTCCTTAATCATTGTCCAGCTTTCGTATGCATATGAGGTTATTGAAAACACCATGGCTTGGATCAGGTGCACCTTAGTCCTCAAGCTGACATCTTTGCTCTTCAACACTTCAAAAAGATCTTGTGCAGCAGCAGATTTGCCTAATGTGATACATCGTTTGATTTCTTGACTGCTGCTTCTGTGAGTGTTGAAGTCCTTGACAACTTCAATCTTTTCTCCATTGATAAGAATGTTGTTTATTGGACAAGTGGTGAGGATTTTTGTTTTCTTTACATTGAGATGTAATCCATACCAAAGGCTGTGCTCTTTGATCTTTATCAGTAAATATTTTAAGTCTTCTTCACTATCAGCAAACAAGGTTGTATCATCTGCAGGTTGTTAATGAGTCTTCCTCCAATCTCGTGATACCATATTTTTCGTCTTGCACATAGTGGGTACTTAATGAACATTTGATGAAGAAGTGGCCCCTCATGAGAGGCCGCATAGCACAGGGAAGCTAGACTGGCTAGCTTTGCCCCTTACTGGCTGTGCAATTTGGGCATGTCACTTAACCTCTCTGTGTCTCCATTGCCTCCTCCATAAAATGGTGAATTGTTGTGAGGATTAAACAGTTCATAGATGACTGGCCTTTGGTAAGGGTTATATAAGTGTTGCTATTGTTATGACAACACAACCTTGCTTGTTGAAAGAGAAGAGGACTTGAAGCACTTACCGATGAAGATTAAAGACTACAGCCCTCAGTATGGTTTACCCCTCAACATAAAGAAAACAAAAATCCTTACAACTGAACCAATAAATAACATCATGACAAATGGAGAAAAGATGAAACTGTTGCATTTTACTTGGATCCACAATCAATTCTTTATGGAAACAGCAGTCAAGAAATCAAATGATGTGCACCATTGCAGTGAGCAACTGTGTAGTATGCTGCAGTTAAAGAACTCTTTAAAGTGTTAAAAAGCAAAGATGTCACGTTGAGGACTAAGGTGTAACTAACCCCAGCCTTGCTATTTCCAGTTGCCTCATAAGCAAGTGTGAGTTGGACAATGAAAAAGGGAAGCCAAAGAAGAATTGATGTGTTTGGGTTATGGTGTCGGTGAAGAATATTGAGAGTACAATTAACTGCCAGAAGGACAAACAAATCTCTGTCAGAAGAAGGACCGCCAAAATGCTCCTTTGAATCAACAATGGCAAGACTTCTTGTCATCAGTAAATATTTTAAGTCTTCTTCACACATGTGCTTCAGCCATGCTATCAGGAGGGACCAGTCACTGGAGAAGGACATGGGACTTGATAAAGTAAAGGATCAGAGAAAAACAGGAAGACCCTCAGTGAGATGGACTCAGTGGCTGCAACAATGGATTCAAACAGAGCAATGATTGTCAGGATGGTGCAGGATCGGGTAGTGTTTCTTTCTGCTGCACAGGGGTTGTTATGAGTTGGAACCAATTCAACGGCAGCTAACAACCCACCTAGTGCTGTTGAATTGATTCCAACTCATAGCAACGCTGTAGGCCAAAGTAGCCCAGCCCCAGTGTTTCCAAGGCTGTAAGTCGTTATGGGAGCAGACAGTCACATCTTTCTTCCACGAAAGGCTGGTGACCACCAACCTTTTTGTTACCAGTGGTGTGCTTCAACCGCTGCACCATCAGGATCCCTAACAACCCTGATTCCCAGAAAGACTCCACATTTCTTGATTTGCCAGCATTGTGACTGTATTAGAATTTTCCTTTTCTGAAAGGGTGGCAGTGATTACAATTGGCAACTCTTCTAGGACATCTCTAGTGATCGTCTTAGAAGTACCTTGAGGCTTATCTTCATTCATTACGTACTATAGCATACCTGGGGCTTTCTGCATGAAACCTCTGTCTAAGTTCACATGGGCTCTGATGGCCAAAGGCATCTGTGGACTCTTTTATGATTCCTCTTTCCGTGGGCTGGCTGTCTGGGCAGAGGAGTTTAGTACCACTGATAACTTATTCTACAGATGAGAGTTTCACTCTCCACACTGAAAGCCATACACACACTGACTGGTCAGCTCATCTTCTATGATGTAGCGTTATTGTGCTACAATGCCGTGCATTTTATTATAACTTGGTCTGTTTTCAAGTGATTTGTATGCAGTGCATTGCAGTAGGTTTTTCTATGAAAGCTAGAAAAAAAGAGAGACAATTCTTATTTCCCCAAAGTATGATGGCTCCTAAACAGCTCTGGTAGTATAGTGGTTATGAATTGGGCTGCTAACCTCAGGGTCAGCAGTTCAAA
>NW_006408700.1:6470234-6475435 GCF_000296735.1 Chrysochloris asiatica
TGAGGCTTTCTGCTCCTGTAAAGATTTATAGCCTCAGAAACCCTGTACAGGGTGGCTGTGAGTTGGAACCGACTCCACGGCACATAACCACCACCACCACCATCATATGTTTCTGATAGACCTGGTCGAGTATTTTTGTAAATTACAGGATGTTCTTTCTTGATGACATGACTGTTGTTGGTAGGTGCACAACAGAATGAAATACTGTCTGGTCCTTCCCCGTCCTCTTAAGTGTTGTTGTGTGTGAGCCCATTGTTGTTGCTACTGTGTCAATCCAGCTCACTAAGGATCTTCCTCTTGTTTTGATGACCCTCCACTTTACCAAGCATGATGTACTTTTCCAGGAACTGGTCCTCCTGACAACATGATATAATCACATAATTGTATAAATCAGTACATCTATCAGCTCCCTTTGCTAATTCTATCAGCTAGGTATTTGGATCTACCTGTAAAGATCTACTCTCTTTATGTTAAAACAGTTGTCAAATTACTTTCTCAGTTTCACACACAGAATGAAATTCACTCTGCAGCTGAGTAGTACATTTCTATAGAAACTGACGTATTTGAATAAGCGTTTGTGGGTTAGTTAATGCTGCTGCTGTGGCTTCTGCTGTTTTTAGGGAGCAAAGTCCCAGAAGAGAAGGTAGTTACGAAAGAGAAAGAGTGAGGGATGACTGAGAACAGAGGGTAGAGTCTGGGGAGTACAGTTGTCCCCAAGTGGTCCTCAAGAAAATGTGGGGAAAACCCATGTCTAGGCTTCATCCCCAAAGACTTGTACTGAACTGGCCAGGGGAGAGAGCAGTACTGAGGTTATATCTTCAGATTCACAGACTTGAAGACCCTCGGTGAGATGGCTGCAACAGAGAGAAGGACTGAACTTCTAGCTGATTCTATGTGGAATTGCTGATGGATTTTTAGAGGATCCACTTCTCAAAGTGTAGGAGGGGGAAGGAAAAATATCTTTCTTAGAACAAAATATGGCCCCTCTAAATTCGAAATGGGAAAAGCAATCTTTGTGAGGGATGAACTTATTCCCACAAATGCTGGTGGTTCTATGAGATTCCTTTGCAATCATCCCAGGCTCTGCCAAGTCAGATGGAACAGAAGAATGGGGGGTGGGTTGCTGTGTATCCAAGACCCCATGACCTGAGTGTGGACACACAGCCCTGAAGACCCTGTCACAGAAAGGAAATAAGGCTAGGACATTCAAGTAAATTTTCCCTGAAGACCAGGCCAGCCGATAAAGAATGAGATCTCTGAGATCTCGCGGCTTCACCAACTATAAAACCTCAGGTGGTGCAGCCCAGGATCATTCAGTTTCCCTTGTGTTACTTTTCGTATGTTTCAAATGAGCATGAGAATCAACCTTGTAAGTAGTTTATCTTGTGGGCTGTAGGAAAATTTAATAAAATTGCATTTATTGTAGAGTACTTGACAAAAAATAGGGTCAGTGATGGGTAGCTTTTGGAATTATTAGTCCCAGACTATCCTAAGCCTAGGAAGAAATGTCTGGTGATCATACTTCTGAAAATGATCCAATGAAAACCTCTAGATCACAACAGAACACTGACTTGCTTGATTTGGGTGTGTCATCAGGAGGGAAGTCATGCTTGGTGTAATAGAGGGCCAGTGAGGATGGAAAGTCCTTCTGTGAGTTGGACTGGCACAATGGATACAGAATGAACTTGAACATGATGGATTTGAACTTGATCATGAGGATGATACAGATCTGGACAACATTTCATTCAGCAGTTACTGGTTCAATGGCAGGTATTTCTCTCCATCCATCCATCCATCCATCCATCCATCCATCCATCCATCCTTCCATCTAGCCATCAATTTATCCACAGCAAAGTCTTGCTCAGGACCTGGCCCACCCTGGTTACAGGGCCACCACCCCATAGAGGAAACCACCAGATAGTTAGACATAGATACCTCCTCAAAGTCTAGTCACAGGACACAGTAAAGTTGCTTCTCCTATGTCCCTTGATAGTTCCTGAGGAGAGACTTTTGGTTCTCAGATTACAGATCCTGGGTCTGTCACATGGCTACAATCCCAACAGTCACCAACGATGCATCTAGAAACAGGGACGCTGACTTATAAAAGGGTCCACCCTCCCCTCTGCATGTGGAAACGACATGGCATTCGTCAGGAGGTTAATGCCTTTCTGGATCACTAGGATCAACACTATTTCTATGAAGGATTTGCAGGGGAGGAAATTAAATCCACTGTCTCATTCTTTCAGATGGACGGCAGTGCCTAATTATTACTGCTATTATTATAGTTATTAAAGTTTATACGACATTCATAATTACAAAATGAAGCCTTTAACTCTGGGCTTCTCAGAGTGTGGTCCCTGCACAGGTCTGGTTTGTGAACTGAGAATGAGAATACATGTTTAGAAAGTGTTAGAGAAATGTGACATTTCTGTGTGACAAGTTGTGTAGACTGGTTTCATTGATAAGGATATAGAGTAGTCAAGTGTTTGTCAGACTCACCTGATGAGCTGCAGGAAACATCATTGGGTGTTAGATTTGTGTTTCAGGATCACATCTTGATCCACGATGAACTGGTGAAATGAACCAGTCCTTCGCCAGGGGGTCTTAGGTGGTAGACTTCAGGGAGAGACTATGACTTACTGATGGGGCAGCCAGATACAAGTAGAGTTGAAATTGCAATGTGACAGGACCCCCTAGTTCCTCAGCCCCTCTTTCAGCATAGTGGTCAAAACAAACAAGGTATTGAAAAGTAGAAACTAAATACACTGGGGCTTTGATCAGAAGCAAAGGTGATTAGAGATTCAGTTCATGTGTAGTACCCTGGGAGACTGAATGACCGCTGTTCCTGCCAGGAAACAGTAAAAATCCAGATGTGGACATCATTGTAGATGAGAGACGTACGACTTCTATTATTTAAAATGACATCCACCACCAACTTGAGGCTGTATGGAGCTCTGGTAGCGTAGTGGTTACGAATCGGGCTATGAACCGCAAGGTCAGCAGTTCAAAACTACCAGCTGTTCCATGGGAGAAATATGAGGTGCTTGCTCCCGTAAAGATTTACAGCCTCAGAAACCCTGTACAGGGTTGCTATGAGTCGGAACCGACTCCACGGCACTTAACAACAACAACCAACTTGGGGCTGTAATACTGGGAAGAGGTGAGAGAGATCTATGTTTTGATATAGTTGTACTGGAGAATCAAGGAGAAAAAATGTGTTCAGCCAGAGTGGAAATAGTCTCATTCATTCATTATTTTTGGGGGAGGGAAGGCAAGTATAATTTCCAGTCAATGCACTTAGGCTCAACCACTGTGCATCAGCCATTGCTGGTTTGTGTGTTGCTATGACAGTGAACAGATTTCAGTGGAGCTTCCAAACAAAGAGTAGGAAGAAAAGCCTGGTAATTTACTTCTGAAAGAGCATTTTCTGTAACCCTCTGGATGGCAGTGGTCTGGCCCCGTTATGCAGGGGGTCCCCATGAATCAGGCTTACTCAATAGTAGCTACAGCCACCACCACCATGCATTACACACAGTTCTTGGTGCTGAGAGGAAAAACTCCACTAGTCACCTGCCTTGTCTTCAGGAGTCCACAGTCTACTGTGAGGGACAGACAAAGCAACAGATGCCATTAACAATAAGACACCTGGTGTTGTGTGTGTCATGTTGTTTTAGGAACTGAAGCTACCAACGTGGGCAATAAAGTCTGTGTCCTCACAAAGTGTCCATTCTGATAGGTAAGTGAGACAGTAGACACATACTTACAGCATTTTCAAGTAGTTGTAAAAATGAGAAAGGAAAGGGAAGAGGACAGGGGAAGTAGTGCTGGGAGAAGGGCTCACTGAGGAGGGGACTTCGAGCCAAGTCCTGACTACAACAAGGCTTGGTAAGGGATATGCTAAGACAGAGATGGCGACCAGTGGACAAACCTGAGACCCACTGCTAGCTAAGACTAAGGAAGTTAGGGAAAGCTTATCTAATGCGGTAAGACCTCAGTTGATGCTGAAGGATATATTACGTTAGTTAGCTTGGGGCCGTGGGGAACACAGAGAGGAGGCTGTAGGCCCAGGCAACAGTAGCTGGGAGTGTTTTGTATTTGGCAACTCCAAGCGGAGCAAAAGGAGCCCTGGTAGGCACAGTGACTAAGCGCTCTGCTGCTAACCCAAAGGTTGATGGTTCAAACTTACTAACTGCTTGGTGGGAGGACAATGTGGCATTCTGCTTCTGTAAAGATCACAGCTTTGGAAGCCCTAGGGGGTGGTTCTACTCTGTCCTATGTTGTTAAGTTCTGTATAGCTGGTTCCGACTCAAAGTGACCCTGTATAGGGATTCCAAGGAGTGGCTGGTGGGTTTGAACTGTCGACCTTTTGTCACTCTGTGCTACAGAGCTGTAGCTAGGGCATGGCATGTGTGGTAGGGGCATCACTGAGCATTTTTATGAACCCAGAACCACCAGCGGTGTATCTACAGAATATGGAGCCTGTGACAAGCCAGTTCAAACACTTACCTATCTGTCTTACAGACAGCTTGATCATCCTATCAGCTCACAAGTCTAGCTCGTTGATCTTTTAATTAACACACAGCTGTGCTTGAGGAAGGATGTTGGATCACGGTGTGTTAATAAACACCCTTCAGTGGGGCCTTGCATCCAGGGCCAGGCGATACCCTAAACTAGACATGCCACCAGTCCTATGGGGTCTCTGTGAGCTGGAATTGATTTGACAGTGGCTGAAGTTCAGTAGGGCAGGACTGTAACCTACTGGTAGAGGAAGAAATGCACATGCTCACAGGAGTGGAAGTGAGGGATCGGGAGTATTTGATGAGAAACTGGAGCAGAGAGCAAGGACCAGACCAAGAGCAGCCTTGGAGGAGATGCTAAGGCATTTGGACTTAGTCTGAAGGGCATTAGGGCAAGGGAGAGAATTACAAGCATGATTTCAAAGACAAGAGTGCAGTATCACATTCGGTTTTGTGACTCTTTCTTCGGGTGATTTCTTCTCCTGCGACAGCTTTGACTTTAACTACGTACACCCACCTGATTGCCCAAGTCAGGACCTTGGGCAGATTTTTGATATGATCTATCGTCATGCCACATTTGGTACTACTCAAATATTTCCAGAGGAAACAGTCGCTGGAGAAGGATGTCATGCTGGGTAAGGTGGAGGGTCAGAGAGAAAGAGGAAGACCCCCAACGAGATGGAT
>NW_006408700.1:6477131-6478794 GCF_000296735.1 Chrysochloris asiatica
TGTCTCAATTCCTGTATCCCAGAGCCCTGTTTTTCCAAGGTTGTTCATACATCATTATTTATCTCTGTCCCACTTATCCCATGCAAACCTGCCTAATTGTTCTCCCATCTGCTTTGTTCTTCCATTCCCTTTCCCCTTATTGTATATTGCCCCCCTCCCCAGCACCCAAAGTATCCTGTGTCTATTCCCTGCCCTGTGCTCCACCTTCCCCTTCCTCCCCTCACCCCATCCCTCACTTCCCAGTAGGCAGCAAAAAATCCAGCCCCCTCTTTAGTATGGGTTCTTTTTCTTAGTCTTTTACAGTAGTGGTCCTGTGCAGTATCTTTCCTTTTGTGACTGACTAATTTCATTCAACATAATGTCCTCAAGGTTCATCCTATTCAAATACTTTTAAGTATGTAAATATATATCTACATCAATTCATTAAAGAACTAAACAGTATAGTATTTTTGCAATGGATGACCAGCACAATAAAAAGTGTTCTTTTATATTGTTGTTGTTGTTAAATGCCATTGAGCTTGTTCTGACCCATAGTGACCTTGTATGGGTGTCCAAGGAGCAGCTGGTGAGCGTGAACTGCCCACCTTGCTGTTCAAACCGACTTTGCAGTCCAGTGCATTAACCCACAGCACCACCGCTATCAAGTCTGTTCTGACTCATAGTGACCTGAAGTACAACAGTATTTTGCCAGTCTTTTATTTTTGTGTGTGATTTTTGCTTATGATTTTTTATTGTGATGAAAATATATACAACAAAACATATGTCAATTAAATATCTTTTACATGTACTAGTATGAGGGAACTTCATCAAGTTCATGGGATAAATTCCATTTCCCAGGAAATTTTTTCAAAGGTTAGGGACATTTGATCTTTATTAAAGAAGATGAGATAAAGGGAAGGATTCTGCCCCCCTTCTTGTCATCATGCCTGAAAGGTCAGGTAAGACTGTTAATTGATGAGACAAAATTTTAGAGTTGTGTCTACGATTACTTTTGCTCTAGTTATTTATGCAAATAAAGGATAAGTTTATTTTGGAATTGTGATTTCAATTTTGTAGTGTAAGATTCAATCAAAGGCTTAAAACTAAGAGGTGGAAAGCAAAAAACAAACACAGAAACAAAAAAAACCAGATGCGAGAGTAGCCAAAAGAAAAGTTACATTCATACACTGTTGTCAACATTGTTAATATCACGCTGTGAAGAAGCATGAAGTGATAAACTGTGTCAGAAAACTGAGAATGATGTAGGTAACAAATAGAATACAAAATGATAGATTAACTTTCTTCTACATTGATAAAGAAAACCAGGTATAACATTGGTTTTTATTCATCATTTTGCAGTTTGTCAAATCTTTGAGAGAATTTGGAGATCTTATCCCTGGCAGTAATTGCTCAGGATAAGAATTTTGGATCAAATTTGTGGGCCTCAGGCTATAATTGATTAAATTCCCAGGGTAGATAACAGGGTGTTGCAGAATTATTGTGACAGCTCATCTTTCAGGTGTAAGGAAATCTGTATCTGCAAGTATAAACATTTATATTTTATTCTGGCTTGAGGTGTCATGAAAGAAAGTCTTAAGATGTCTGATTAAAGCATCCTGTTAGAAACTCTTTAAAGCATAAAGATCATATTTTTAGTTAAAGGGCATATATAATTACTAAAATT
>NW_006408700.1:6479459-6484202 GCF_000296735.1 Chrysochloris asiatica
CAGAGCAAAGACGTCAGTTTGACAGCTAAGGTATGCCTGATCCAAGCCATGGTATTTTCAAAAGCCTCATATGTATGTGAAAGTTGGACACTGAATAAGGAAGACAGTAGAAGAATCAATGCATTTGAGTTACGATGTTGGAGAAAAATATTGAAAGTACCATGGACTGCTAGAAGAACAAACACATCTTTGTTGGAAAAAGTAAAACCAGAATGTCCCTTGGAAGACAGGGTGGTGAGACTTTGTCTCTCATATTTCAGACATATTATCAGGAGAGACGAGTCCCTGGAAAAAGGCATCATTCTCAGTAAAGTGGAGGGTCAGTGAAAAGAGGAAGACTACCAATGAGATGAATGGGCACAGTGGCAGCAGTAATGGCCTCAAACGTAGCAGTGATTGTGAGGTTGGCGCAGGACCGGGCAGTGTTTCCTCTTGTTGGGCATAAGGTTGCTATGAGTCAGAACCAACTCAATGGCACCTAACAACAAAGTCATTGTGCTGATTCTGACTCATGACAATCCCATATATTTCAGAGTAGAAGTATATTCCACAGGGTTTTTAATGATGGAGCCACAAGATGTCTCTGCGTGGACATGATCCTCCAACATTTTGGTTAGATGGTGAGTATATTACCTACTGATTTGTACCACCCAAGGATTGCCTTAGTCTTTTATCTTCTGTCTCTCTCTCTTCTTGTAGATGAGAAATAGTTTTGCTGAATTTAAATAGTTACCTATGTAACATTTCAGGCTTGGGAACAGTTCTATTATTCTATATATTTTGCTTTCAATTTCTGAAGTCTGCAAAAGTAGTATTTCTATATATTGTTTGTCAATTTTTGGACAATGAATTTTAATTATTTAAACATGGAACTAAGTGTGTGTGTTTGTCTATCTCTCTGGTGAAGGTATGAAGGTTTTCTCTTCAAGAGTAAGTTACATCCGTGGTAGCATTTATAAGAGGAAGTCTCACCGTTAATTCAGCTCCTAACTGCAAAGTCATTTAGATTTATTGAGGAATTTTGAAGTCCAACACAAAACAACTGCAGTACAAAGAGACAGACTATTCAATGGCTATTTTTTTTTTTTTTTACAAGATGTCTAAAACCCTAAACTTCTTATAAAATGTCTCTTAGTACCTGTTATTTCTGAAGTTGTTGAGTGAAAACCAAGTTTTAAGCACAAAAGGAAAAAGCGTTATACTTGGTGAGAAAAAAACCGACTCAAGAATTTCTGCAAAAGAACTTAGTGAATTTTAATTGATTCTTTGAAGTTCTTCTTGAATGACTGAATTCATTGTCTAAAGATTCCAAATAAGGAGTTGGAATTTCCCACTCTCTGCCTTACTACTGGGTCATAGGCCCAATCCTCAAAATAACTGGTATTACCAGGCCTCTGTGGTAGCGTGGGGCAGAGATTTTAATACAGGTTCTAGTTTCTCCTTCATTGACTAAAATTGTAGGTGTTTTTGTTTTGCTTGAAATCCTCCTGGTTGTACTGTTGGTTAACGCTGGTGTTAACTCACTTGGATATGGACGAGACGTTGGTAGAGAGCAGCTTGTCATGGTTCCTCTCTCTTCTTCCTCTTTTCAGGCAGAGTACCCACTTTGCTCAAGTGTTCACCTTCCTGGCTGTCTGCTTAGAGTTTAAAAGGTAGTGGTTACGAATCGGGCTGCTAACCTCAGGGGCAGCAGTTTGAAACTACCAGCTGTTCTGCGAGAAAAGGATGAGGCTTTCTGCTCCCATAAAGATTTACAGCCTGAGAAACCCTGTGCAGGGTCACTGTGAGTCGGAACCGACTCCATGGCACGTAACAATAACAACAACATTCTCCAGGACTGATCATGCAGATGACGCAGGACCAGCAACTTCTGTTTTGCATCAGTTCACTATGAATCAGTCAACTGAATGGCAACTAGCAACAACAAACCCTCCAGGACAGATGGTGGTGGTGATCTGTGCAGTAGTCATCAGCCTCTAACGGCTGATCATGAACTGATGCCTGCCTTTTCTGTGATGAAGACATTTAGGTGGTTCAAAGGGTTTGCAGGTGTGGCGCTGTGGGTTAAGGCGCCAGACTGCAAAGCCATTTGAACTGCAAAGTCGGCAGTTCAAGCTCACCAGCTGCTCCTCAGAAACCCTATACAGGGTCACTATGGGTTGGAACCAACAACAACAGCTAACTATATGTGTTGGAAGAAATGCAGCCACAGTGCTCCTAGGAGGCCAGGATGGCCAAACTTCGTCTCTCATACTTCAGACATATTGTCAGGAGGAACCAGTTACTGGAGAAGGATATCATGTTTGGTAAGGTGGAGGGTCAGAGAAAAAGAGAAAGACCCCCACTGAGATGGATTGGCAAAGTGGCAGCATCAATGGGCTCAAGTGTGGCAATAATTGTGAGGTTGGCCCAAGATCGGGCAGTGTTTCATTCTGTTGTGCATAGGGTCGCTATGAGTCGGGACTGACTTGATGGCACCTAACACCAACAACACTAACTATATACACTGGACTGCAAAGTCCACTTGAACCGGGAAGCCTGTGGGTTCAAGTTCACCAGCTGCTCCTTGGAAACCCTATACAGAGGGGTCCCTATGGGTCAGAACCCAACTCGACGGCACTTAACAACAACAAGAACACTAACTATAATCTTAGGGAAGGAACCCTGGTGGTACAGCGGTTGAGCACCTCACTGCAAACCCACCGACTTCTGTGTCGGGGGAAGATGTGGCAGTCTGCTCTTTCAAGCACGTTGCCATTGATTCTGGATCATAGTGACTAGAATCATCAGAGAAGGAGTGCCCATAAGATTTCCCAGGCTGTCATCTGTAAGGGAATAGATTTTGTTGTTGTTAAGTGCCATTGAGTTGGTTCCAAGTCATAGGGAGCCAATATAGGGTTTCCAAGGAGCACCTGGTGAGTTTGAACTGCCAAATCTTGTGGTTCAAACTGACCTTGTTTGTCCTAGAGTGCCACACCAGAAGTCTAAGGATGTAGATTGTTGTTGTTGTTGTTAAGTGCCGTCGAGTTGGTTCCGACCCATAGCGACCCTGAACAGGGTTTCCAAGGGTGTAAATCTTTATGGGAGTAGACAGCCTCATCTTTCTCCCGCGGAGCGGCTGGATAGCCAGGTCTTTGCTCCCTAAATTGCTGGTAGATTAGAACCACTGACCCTTCAGTTAGCAGCACTTAACCCCTGTGTTGGAGTGCTGGTGAGGCATTGTGGGCTAAGGCATCAGACTGCAAAGTCATTTGAACTGCAAGGTCGGTGGTTCAAGCTCATGAGCTGCTCCTTTGAAACCCTATACAGGGTCGCTATGGGTCAGAATTGACTCCACGGCACTTAACAACAACAACAAACCCCTGTGTTACTAGGAAGCTCAGTTCTTCTCTGTAACACATAGGGACATCGTGCATCAGAATCTACTGAAGACTGGGTTTGGTGTTTTTGGTATGTCTGTGATGGGTTTGGTGAGAAACTCACCTTCTAGGAGATAGCTAACCCTCTTCATGGGGCTGACATGGTCCAGCCTTGAATCCCTTCTGATACTGACAAAGTTCCCAGGTCCCCTCCAGCCAGCCTTTCACATGACCTCCCACTAGATTCTTCCCTCTCACTCTACCAAGCTGTTTGGATTAGAGCTCTGGGCATTAAACCCTTTGGGGAAATCCCTACTAGGGCTCCTGCTGGGAAGTCCCAAATGGAGAGAACAAAAGGATCAGACCTGGCCCTGTGTCTCTCTGCTCCATAGTTGCCAATCTGGAATCCCAAACAGAATCTTCCCCACATAGAAAGTTTTCAGAGGAAACTGACTGAGCTACTTATGAGAACTTTATTGAGTAGCTAGCTAGTTGCCAGCAACCTTTACCAGCTTCTGTTTTTTAATGTTCATAAAAGCTACTATTGGTATTTGAAAATCTCTGTGGTTTCTTTCTGTTGCTGAAACAGAAATGCGTTGTTATGTACAGCAGAAACGTACTAGTGTCTGCCTATAATTTGACACACCTACATACGAAGTCTTCTGTTTATAATCTCCCGCGCCATCTCTTTGCCCTCAATTTTATAATAAGCCCATTAATGTGTAACTTTCGCTGGACTATATGATGTTTTTAAAGTAGAGTTAAGTTCTTGTAGTTGCTTTCTGGGGTAAAAAAAGAGATTGCTTGGAAATGACACCAAGAAAGAAAAGCTGGGTAGTCAGTGAAAGCAACATTCAAAATGTGAAACTAGAAAAAGTGCCTCGATTCTGTTAGATAAATGTTTGCTCTCTGAAGTCCCTGGCCACCTAGCCCTTTAGCGATACAGACGTCTATGCTCTGCCCGTGACTTGTAAGAAAACCTGTTCTGGAAATCTGTTGTTGTTTTTTTCCGGGCGCGGTGATTATCCGATGGCACACCTCACCTCGTCGATGTTTCTGGCTCACAGTTTGAGGCTTGAATAGGAATGCGCATTTGGCGCCGCGGGGTGGGGCTGGGAGAAGAGGAACCACGTCCCCGACACCAGACACCAGACACCAGAGGAGACTGGGGACCAGGAAAGCCGTGGTGGGGGACCTGCGGCGCGTTCCCTTCCCGGTGAGGCGGGGCGACGCGGGAGGCACAAGTCCTGCTCTCAGAGAGCGAGGACCTGGACACCCCCTGGCACCCAGTCCCCTCCGGGGTCTGCACTCTTGCGCCACCCTCGGCGGCGTCTTTAAGGCCGCGGTTCCCGCCCCTGCCTCCTCCTACTCCCGCCGCCGGCTC
>NW_006408700.1:6484402-6490754 GCF_000296735.1 Chrysochloris asiatica
CCGGGAGCGGCGGCGGCGCGCGAGTCTTCTTCCAGAGCCCCCGAGGCGGCGCTGGCGGTAGCCCGGACTCTAGCCGCGGCGCGGGCTCCTCCCGGGAGGACCCGGCGCCCGTGGCCCCAGCGGCGGCGGGCGGGCAGCTCCAGCAGCAGCAACTGCAGCAGCGGCGCCACCAGCAGGGAAAAGTCACGGTGAAATACGACCGGAAAGAGCTGCGCAAGCGGCTGGTGCTGGAGGAGTGGATCGTGGAGCAGCTGGGGCAGCTATATGGCTGCGAGGTATGGAGTCCCGTTCTGCCCTCCCAGCTCCCGGAGACTCAATCCTGGGCCGCAGGGACCAAGCTCTCTCCCCGGGCTGACTTCGGGCGCTAGGGCGCAGCGCTTGGTGCGCGCCTGCCTGAGCTCAGCTCGGGGAGCTTTGGGCTCCTTGATGGCCGTGGGGAGGGACGGATCGTGCTATGCGCACCGCTCTTCTCCGAGCCCCGGGCGTTTTTCAACCCCGTCTGCATAAAGGAGCTAGACTAGGAGGTGGCTTACCCCCGCTGCGCCTCAGCAGCTGTCTGGGAAATTACATTCATTGCTGGAATCCCGGCAGCCCGAGTTTGGTGGGAAACGGGGAGAGAGGTGACCTGGAAGACGCCTAAACAAGGGAAGAGGTTAAGGGGAATCTCAAAGGCCTCCTTGGTTCCTTCAGTTTCCTTTACAATAGTGGGATATGCGCCTCTTTTTCCCAGCTTGCCCCGACGCGTGTCGCCGTAATTCGTCCTTGCTCTACCAAAGCCATACTGTTGAGCTTTGTTGAAAGCAGCTGGCTTTTTTTTTTTTTTAACTTCCCCAGTCCACTTTCCCTCAATGATGGACACGGAACGGGAGCCTGGGGCAGCCTGGTGGAAAAAAGGTGCTTGCGGGATGCGCGAGGGTTGGCCAGCTCCAGGCTGTGTTCCAAACGCCTCAGTCGGTCGCGACATCTTGACTTTTCACAGGCCAGGGGCCCGGATAGACACTAGTCTGACTGACGGCTATGTGTGGAGTGAGACTGAGATACCTAGTAACAAACATACGCTACAAAAGTGGCCAGAAGCCCAAATGGTCTCCCAAGGGATCTTTAATAACAGCAATTCCAAATGAAGTGTTGGACTGCACTTAAGGAAGTGGAAATTGGAAAGGGTTGGATGCGTGCAAGGTGATTAATAATTAAAGATTTGACTTCTTACGTTAAAGCTAGGTTTGTCATGCTCTTTGGCAGAAAACAAAAGCCAGATGCACACACTGACGGTCCCTGGTTTTCCATATTAAAGGGATTATTTCTCTGTTTCACACCTTTTGTGGCCTGTGTTGTTCTTGTTCAGTGCTGCCTGTTAAGACTCATAGCTAGAGGGTGTCGAAGGCTGTAGATCTTTTGGGGTGTAAGAAGGCATCATCCTTCTCCTATGGAGCAGCTGGGGTGCTTGAACCACCGACCTTATGGTTGGAAGACCACAGACTTATATGGTCTATTGTGAATACATAGTTTCTTGAGCATTCTCACCACACAGGAAATCGCATTCTCATTATAGACTCCTGATGAATGATTTTGATATAATGAAGCTTGACTGTGTGAATGATAGGCTTGTAAAAATATATTGTTTCTCTAGCCCAGCTCTTAGAGAGAAAGAGAGGGAGAAAAAAAGGAAGCTGCATAAACAGAAACTGTCAGAAATAGGAAATGTTCATAGGATTTTTAGACGGATTTATTGAAACTCTAAAGAAACAATTCATCTGATTTACGTGGGATTACGTTTGAGTGGAAGGATGTGCTCAGTCTTGCCGCCAATACGATCCAATTAAGCAAGGTTCTGGCATTTATTTCCGACCAGCCTTCATGTTCCATTTTGGGTTTGGAGAAGCTTTGCGTTAATAGAAAAGCTATTGTTGAGATTAACAGTGCTTTCAGCTTGCTCAGTTTCTTAATTAGATGTAGCTTGGGAAATTGTCTAGGGCAGTTTAACAATTCTTCAGAATGATTGTGAAAAATTGAATGCTAGAATTTTCACTATATTGAGCATGAAGGTTACATATGTATTTTAAAGGGGTAAATGAGACATTGATTTTTTTCCCCTTGTACTTTTCTTCCATGGGTTTTAGACCTTCAATCCATAGCAAACAGCTAGAGACTGGACAGAGGGAGTTGTGGGGAGCTAATACAAGAAGTGCCTTATGAAAAACTACCTGCATAGCATGAAAGCAGAGCAGGTATTTTTCTTCTGAGATGTTTGTTCTGTCATTTTTGGCTGAAAGAACAGAAATGGGGGAGGTTGTCAATAGATCGTTAATAGTATTAATAGTACACCTTCATTTAATAATAAAAACATGTAAATTAGTAACTAGCTGCCTAAAAGATTGTTTCTCTCCATTCTCCATTGACGGCTTTAGGTTTTCTAGTCTCCTTGTTGTTAAGTGCCTTTGAGTTGATTCTGACTCCTAGTGATCCTATATAGGGTTTCTGAGGCAGTACATCTTTATGGAAGCAGAAAGCCTTATCTTTCTCTCAAGGATGGGCTTGAATTGCCAACCTTGTGGTTTACAGTCCAGTTTGTATTCTACAGAGCCACCATGCTCCCAGCTTGTCTTCTAGTCTTTGCTTGTAGCTTCAAGTAGCCAGTAGATTTAGTTTGTGAATCCAGAAAAACCTACCCTGGCTTATATAGCTCTGAACCTCATGAATATGAATATTAGGAAATGTCCTTTTTACCCAAATCAGTGGTGTTTTTAAATGTGTATACTATGAATTGATGCAGACTTCAACTGGTCGCAGGCCTGAGTTGTCTACTGAGTTGGGCTAGAAGAGGAAACACGTATTTAGTTCAGAAGAATGTGTAGCAGGCAGTCAGCTATTTGATGACGTAGCCTTTTCAGAATAGAACTTATTATGGTCTAGAGTGGCAAAAAGCATATTTAAGATTAGAAAGGAGTGGGAAAGAATACACACAACTTGGCTGGGGTCTTACCTACGAGTCTAGAGTGACCACTCAGTTTTATATGTAGAATTACAATAGTGGAGTATTTACTATGTAGCTCTGGTGGCACAGTGAGTTAAGCATTGGGTGGATAAGTGTTGGGCTGCTAACAGCAAGGTCAGTGGTTCAAGCCCATCAGTGGTTCCAAGGGAGAAAGATGAGGCTGTTTGCTCCTGTAAAGATTGAGTCTCCGAATCCCTAAGGAGCAGTTCAGCTCTGTCCTCTAGGGTTGCTCTGAGTTGGGAAGGCCTGCACGGCAGTGGGTTTGTGAAAATTCTGTGCTATGTGTTTTTATTAATGTACCCACTGGAGCTTAGTTGTGTTCTGACGCATATGGGGTCGCCGTGAGTCAGAGTAGACTCAATGGCATTTGGTTTTTATTATGTAGTAGGTGCTACTCGGGAGCCCATAAGGTCAGTGTGAAATGCTGACCTTGCAGTTCAAACTCACCAGCTGCTCCTCGGAAACCCTATGTAGGATCTTAATGAGCTGGAACCAACACGACACACTTCACAACACAACAAGGTGCAGCCCCAGATACTTCTTATGCGTTAGTTCATACAGTCTTCACAACAACTCCGTGGGGAGGGCACTGTTACATTTTTAAAGTTTTTATTGTGAATTGAGTGATAGTTTACATGGGAGAACATTGGTTTTACACTCATCAGTTCATTGCAATGATTACAATCTCCTCCATGCATCATCATTCAACAGTGTTTGCTTCTATTTCATTTTTGTTTTTGTTTTGGGATATACACAAAAACACTCAGGAATATATAATCACTTATACAACCAAAGGGCACATTCTGCAAGCCTGCCTCCTGGCTGCCAGCACACAGCCTTTTTCTTTCCATGAGTCTCGAGTCCTCAGCTGCTCTCTCTCTCCACATCTTTGCCTCCATCTCTGGTGTCACTGCTTCTCTGGTTAGGGTCCCACATTCTGCTTGTACTCTTCTCCCTTGATGGTTGTAAGATCCTCTGTTCCTGGATTGTAAGATTAATTTCAACCCCCTTTATGTTACAAAACTTCTACCTTTACAGTTGTGACCATCACAATTAGTCATGATAATAATTACTCACTATTGAATCATAAGAATCTTATCCCCATCTCTTTTCACCAGACCCGTCTAGACAAGATGAGAACTATTCAGTGGGGGTTCTACCTTTAGAAGGCACTATTATTATCTCTGGTTTACAGATGGGGAAATGAAGACACAGAGAGATCAAGAGGCGCACATAACTGATGACTGGAGAAACAGGGCTCTGAGTTTACATTTTAAGCACCAAGACCACCTGTAACTTTGCAGGGTCCCATGGAAGAAAACACATGGAGCTCCATGTAATGTATAAAAGCTAATGTGTTTATATAAAATTAGTGCTATCCTCCTACCTTCATAATGACCTGGAAGATCAGTTGGAATTTAGAATTGTCAGACTTCCCAGAGTTCTGAGCTGGAATGTAACTGGGAGAAGCTGCCCCGGCCCAGGATCTGCCTCCCTCTCTTCCCATCCCTGGTATAGTTCCTCCGCACTGTGTGAACGCCTCAGGCTGCATATCCAGTCTCTGACCACATGCTTGGTCACCAGCCTCTGGCGACAAAGTCTCCACTTGGGAGGACAGAGCTGAGAGGAACCTGTTCATGCCCTGGAAGTAGCTTGGTATATAATCAGGGGGTTCTGGGGACTTGTTGTTAGGTGCCATCGAGTCAGTACTGACTTATAACAACCCCATGAACAACAGGACGAAACACTGCCCGGTCATGCGCCATCCTCACAATCATTGCTGCTGCCACTGTGCCAGTCCATCTTATTGGCAGTCTGGCTCTTTTTTCGGTGATCAAGCATGATGTCCTCCTCCAGGAACTGGTATCTCCTGGTAATATGTCCAAAGTGTGAAAGATGAAGTCTGATCATCCTGGCTTCCAAGGAACATCTGGCTGTGCTTCTTCCAACACAGATTTGTTTGTTCTTCTGGCAGTCTAGAAAAGGACTCTTGTGATGCAGTGGTTAAGCATTTGGCTGTTAACCAAAAGGTTTGCAGTTTAAACTCACCAGCGGCTCTGCAGGGAAAAATGATCTGGCAATCTCTTCTCATAAAGATTCCAGCCTAGGAAACCTTATAGGGCAGTTCTCTGTCCTGAGGGCCTGTATGAGTCAGACTTGCTTGACAGCACTCAGCGACAATACGGACTCAGAGTGTAGCCTAAAAAGAGGTGTAGGGGACACAGTAACAGTTATGCCAGGATGGCAGGTATGGACTCAGGGCTCTAGTCCCTCTTAACCCAGGCTAACCTTAGGATTGTTAAACACATCATTCAGCCTTTTGGATGAATGTTGTTGTTGTTAAGTTCTGTTGAGTTGGTTCTGACTCAAAGTTACCCTGTGTAGGGTTTCTGAGGAGCGGCTGGTGGGTTTGAACTGCTGACCTGTGGTTAGCAATCCAATGCTTATCCTATAGCGCCATACCAGCATGTTTTTATTGGATTCTAAAATGAAATTCCTTGGTGGTGCCAAGCACTTGACTATTAGCAGAAAGGATGGCAGTTGAAACCTACCCAGAAGCACCTCTGAAAAAAGGCCTGGTGATCTGCTTCCGAAAGGTCACAGCCTTGAAAACCCTGCGGAGTACAGTTCTACTTTGACACATGAGGTCATGAATTTGCAGCTGACTCAATGGCCATTATTAAATTCTGATCGTCAGTTGGCATGAAGTTTCCCACTCTTCTGTGTCAGAGTAGCCCGCTCTGCCCTTTGTTCATTCTACCGCTGGAAGTGAGAAACTGCTGCTAAGAACTTGGCTTTTGTGTGACTTGGTGAATCCCATTTGCTTAGGGATTTAAGAACAGGCTTTTTAACAAAAGAACTGCTTCCCCCACCCCCCTGTAAACTGGATCTGTAAAGTTTTCTTTTTTTTCAAATGTTTTATTGTGAATTATGTGATCGTTTACATGGGAGAACATTAGTTTTACATGCATCCTATGGTTACAATCCCCTCCATGCATCATCAACCAACCAAAGGGTATTCCCTGCAAGCCGGCCCCCTGTTGTCAGCACACAGCCCTTCTCCCACTCTGGGTCTAAAGTCTCCAGTTGCTCCATCTCTCCAGGTCATTGTCTCTGCCTCCATCTCTGGCATCACTGCTTCTCTGGGTAGGGTCCCGCCCTCCGCTCTACTCCCTTGATGGTCCCAGCCTCCGCCCCTAGACTGAAAAGTTAATCACTCCCCTCCTTGCTACATTTACATTTCCAATCCTCACAATCAGTCCTGATAACAATTATTCACCATTGTATCACAAGAGATCTATCCGCATTTCCTTTCATCAGCCCCGCCTAGACAGATTGGCTACTACTCAGTGGAGA
>NW_006408700.1:6492674-6509018 GCF_000296735.1 Chrysochloris asiatica
ATCTCATTGTTGTTTTGATTTGCATCTCTTTGGTGGCTAGTGATCTTGAATATTTCTTCATATGTTTGTTGGCTGCCTGGATCTCCTCCTTGGTGAAGTGTCTGTTCATGTCCTGTGCCTACTTTTTAATTGAATTATTTGTCTTTTTCTTATAGAGGTGTTGTTTCCTATATATTTTAGAAATAAGTCCCTTGTCTGATGTGCCATTGCAAAAGATTTTTCCCCATTCTGTGGGTTCCCTTTTTACTCTGCTGGTGGTCTTTTGATGCACAGAAGTTTTTATGTAAAGTATTATAGAATACAATAAAAATGTTAAAAGCCTGTGGATAAAAGAATTCTATATTCGATATTACAAAAGAAGACAGGAAAGCTGTACCCACACAGTTCCCCTGGGGCCCCCTGGGTGCTCACACAGACTGACCGCTGACATCTCTCCGTTGGCTGGGCTTCAGGAGGTCTTAGCCAGGGTTTTGAAATAGCTCTTGGTCTGGAATCTTTTTTTATTTTAAGCCTCTGGTTTTTTACACTTCTTGGTGTTGTTGTTAAGTGCTGTCAAGTTGGTTCTGACCCATAGTGACCCTGTATAGGGTTATCTGGGGATTGGCTGGTGGGTTTGAACTGCCAACTTTGTGATTTAAACTGACCTTGCAGCCTAGCGCATTAGCCTGTAGCGCCACACCAGAACGCTTACACTTCAGCCTACATTTAATTGATTTGTGTTGGAGAAGAGCAAACCAAGACCAAAGAAGAATTCACAACCCAAGGACTGTGACGATTCTGGACCTACTCTGAGACCACATCGCTCAACCGATGTCCTCGCAGCCGTCTGCTGTTCAGAACCACCCCAGGCACTGGTTTTGGTCTAGTCAACTCTGACCCCGTCTCAGAATGAAGTATAGTCTGGTCTTGAGCCATCTTCACGATTGCTGGTATGTTTCCAGAAATCGCCTTTCTTTCTTGGCTACATTTTCGACCTCTCCCATTGTACTGGCCCTTTCACTTCAGGATAAGCACAAGGTGAAGTCTTTCTCTTCTGTTCACAACAACAACATAACCTTTTACCAAAAAAACACCTTCTCTTTCCCATAGTCCATCTGCTGTTTCCTTCTCTTGCTTTGTGTACTTTCTGGAAGTGTGTTTCCTAGCTGCTACACATACCTCCTATGCTCGCTGCCATCTGAGGCCTACTCCCACCACACTGTCCTGAGGACCTTGTCTCTCCACCCTACGGCCTTGGTCTCTCTTCACTATTTCCCTTTGATGCCTGTTTGTTCCTTGGTGTGGAAGCCAGTCCTCTCTGCAGGTTGCATCTTCCTGCTCAACTGCTCTGGTCTCTTTGATGGACTTCCCTGTCTGCCTGCCCCTCCAGGGCTCTTATGTGACAAAATCAGTCTTTGGTTCCTGCTCTGCTCTCCTCTGTTCTTTTTACTCCTTTGAGCTCTTTCTAGTGACGTGATTATTCAAGGCTTCAGTTGCTGCCATATGTTGCTGACAAGTTCTCAATCTGTATTGTTAGCCCAGTTCTATTTTCAGAATGGCAGGCCTATTCAGACAGCTTTAAAGTGGATAACTCCATTTCAACGCCTCACAGAAATCTCACATTCAGCTGGTCTGAGAATGAGGACCTGCCTCTCTTCACTGAAGTCCTAGCCAACGATGACTGTGGCATCCTTATCTCTGGCCTCTCCTTCGCCTGTCCCACCCAATCAGTCATGAAGGCCTGTTGATGCTTGCTCCTTACCAGTAAAACCAGTTGCTGTGTAACCAATTCTGACTCAGTGTGTAGCCAATTCTACCTCCTGTGTAGAAGTGTGCTATATAGGTTCTGAAAACCCTATCTATCTATCTATCTATCTATCTATCTATCTATCTATCTATCTATCTATCTATCTATCTATCTAACACACTTCTACACAGGAGGTCGTCATATTCATGTTTGTTGTTGTGAAGTACCGTCGAGTCAGTTCCGACCCATAGCGACCCTGTATAGGGTTTCCGAGGAGCAGCTGGTGAGCTTAAACTGCCAACCTTGCAGTTCAAACAGCTTTGCAGTCTGGCGCATTAACCCACAGCACCACTCCAGGACTCTGTATTCATGTGTAGAACTGTGCTATATAGATAGGGCTTTCAGGGGGTGATTTTTCGGGAGCTTGCCAAGCCATTCTTCTGAGGTATTTCTGGGTGGATTTGAACCTCTAAACCTTTGGTTAGTTATCAGTTGAGTATTAACTGTGTATACCACTCAGGGACTCCACTTGCCCCTTCCCAAACCTACTGCCATTGATTCACTTCTGGCTTATAGTGACCCTGTGTCATTTCTGAGACTGTGAATCTGTAGATGCAGATTGCCTCATCTTTCTCCCATGGAGCGACTGGTGGGTTTGAACCGCCCGCCTTTCGGTTATCAATGGAATCAGATTTCTTGATGTGTCACTGCCCTTTCTTTCGTCCACTGCCTTATAAGTTCTCGCCTGCTTTGCAGCAGCTGTCATCTTAGTCTTGTTTCCTCAAATTACTACTACTCCCTTGGTGGCACAGATAGTTAAGTGTTCAACCAGTAGCTGAAAGGTTAGCTGTTTGAACCCACCCAGAGGTACTTAGGTGATCTGAAAGGTCACAGCCTTAAAAGACCCTCCGGAATGCAGTTTGACTCTACACACGTGGGGGCACCAGGAGTCGGCATCCCGCTGCACAGCCGCTATCAGCAGCAGCAGTGACAACCACAGCTACTTCTGCTGTTCCAGCTCCACTCCTCTGTCTTTTCTGCTGCTGTGGCTGAGTTTGCGGCTCCCCCACCACTCACACAGCTCTTGGGTGAGGACCAGGCAGCTTGTACGTTAATCTCATACTGTCCATCCTCACGTGGCTGGATCAGGTGGGTACCACTGTCATCATTTTACAGGACCCTAAGATCCAAGGATTTGTTACTTGTTCAGGGTCACATGGACTCCAGAGTCCCACCCCCCACCCCCACCACTGCTCCTGGGAACCACATATATGAAGCTCTTGCTTGAATCTCCTTTGCCCCTCACAGCGATGTGCAGGAGAGGAAGGAAACGGAGGTTTAGGGAGTTCAGTCACAGGCCCTGGTCTGAGGCCACAGAGGTCTCAGTGGCGGAAGCAGGTATGAAGCGCTGGCCTTGGTTTCTTGGCTGGGACCTCCTCCTCTGTTCGCTCACCCCCAGGTCCTTCTCACCGTAAAGTCTGTGTCGAACCCCCATGTTACCAGCAGGAAACCAAGGACTCCAGGGTTCATGCACCCTCCCATACCTCAGGAATCTCTTTGCTGCTGTCCTACCCCTGCTTCTTCAGTGATCGGCTGGGGTCCTACTGCAGACCAGACAGGACCCTTCATACTTGCTTCTCTCTCTGCAGAATCATCTCAAGCCCCCCTCCTCCCCAGTCACCTGTCCACCTCCTGCCTGTTCTGCAGGCTCACACGTGTTGGCATCTCTTCCAGGAAGCCTCTTGGGTTTCATTTCCTCACCTCCGGCCTTGTGACCCCTGGCTTGTGACATCCCCTCCATCTTGGGTCTCATTTCCTCACCTCCAGCCTTGTGGCCCCTGGCTTGTGACATCACCTGCATCTCCCCCACTCACTGCAACTTCTCGAGGACAGAGTCTTCGGTGTCCTTGCAGCTCCGGGACCTCTCACAGGCCCGGCCACACCTGATCCCAGACACTGTTAGAAGCTCCTCATTCAGAGCCATGACGGCAGGAAACACTCAGCTAATAACACTAAGGCCATTGGGCTCCACTTACATGTCTAATCTGTTCTCTCATTGTTGCCTTGAAGTTATGGTTCTTTTTCACGATTATGAATGATGTCTGTGAACAAAAAGGAGAGTGTCATGGGAGAAAGTCATAAAAGGAAGCAATCCCGGCTTCCTGACATTCTCCTCTGCAGTTTGAATGTTTCTGTCTACACAAGAATACTACTTTATTGGCACATCACTTGTTCATGTATCTGGGGGTGGAAGTGCTTGCATGTGCTGGAAAGGGCTGTTCGATCTGCAGATAAGATCCGGAGTAGTAGGCAGGCTCACACGAGTCTCCGTAGAATAGGAATAAACTAGGATTCCTGCCTCTGTTGAAATGTTCTAGCCAAGAAATCACTGCCAGTTTCTTTGTCAGCACTGGAATTGAGGAAATCTGTTCCATTGTGCAAAACTAGGAAAAGATAGAGACCAGAAAGTGGGGTAGTCTATAAAGTATCACTGCTTGGATAAGGAGAAATGATTCAAGAGGGTTTTTCCCTTTTGAAAGGATCTTTGGGATAAACAGGGGAAGGGATTGTAAAGCATGGGAACATTCATTCATTCAGATGATATGTACATGGATGGGGAGAAGGGGATGAAAAGACTTCATTCTCTTAAACTGTGTAGTAGAAAAAATAAAGGACTGGAGGGCCCCCTCGCCACTATAGGAAAGGAATGGAGAAGTCCATATGACTGGAAGCCCTTTGAGAACGTGTACTGTTCACAGCTGTGTTAGCATGCTCAATAAATTCATTTCATGTGTGGGGTGGGTCAAGCAGGGTCATACACTCTGGACATACAGGTATGAACAGGTCCAGTTACAATTCCTGCTTTTATGGGGTTTGAATTCTGATTCTCCAGTGCTTATGAGAGTGTTTGCATCTGGTTTCCACTCTGTGAGAATCCATGTACATCTAGAAGATAAGGAAAATTCAAAGGATAATTTATTTTAGCATCCAACAGAAGAGAGAAGAAGAAGAAGAAAAAAGACAAGCATGGAAGATGAAAGAAACACTTATGTGATACATAGAAAGAGTTTGGATTAAAAACCCAAACCAAACTCTTGCTGTTGAGTTGATTCTGGTCCATAGAGACTCCACGTGCTTCAGAACTGTGTTCTGCAGGGTTTTCAAGGCTTGGGCCTTTCAGGAGCAGATTTTCCATGGTTCTACTTGGGTGGGTTTGAATCACCAACCATCAGGCTAGTACTTGATAGTTACTTGTTTACCTTTTTGAGTGCAAACTATTTGTACTCGGGGACCTTTTAGGTTTGGATTAAGATGATATATTTGTTTCTTAAGGCGGCTTTAACTAATTACTACTAACAGGGTGGCTTAAAACAACAAAAATGTTGTTTTAAGGATTCTCACTATTTGGAGGCTAAAAGTTAGGGATCAAGGTGTGTGCAGGGCCATGTTTTTTCTCAGGACTCTAGAGGAAACTGTCTCCTGCATTTTTCTTAGTCTCAGATGGTTCCTGGCAAGCTTTGGTTCTCCTTGGTTAATAGATGCATCTTCCCAATCTCTTACTTTTGCTCTCATTTTGTGTTTTCCCAGTCTGTGTCTCTGTATCTTCTTTTCTCTTATAAGGACACCAGTTGTCTTGAATTAAGACTGGCCCTAAAGACCTCATTTTAATTTGATTGCATTTGCAAAGACCTGAGTTCCAAATAGGATCCCATTCACAGCATCTGGGTGTTAGGACTTCAACAAATCTTTTTGTGGAGTACAGTTCACCCCATAACAGATGGTTATTTCTTGAGAGTAAGGTGGATAAGAAATAGACAGCATTTGTTTACAGTTTCCTTCTTTTTGTGGTTGACATTACAAATGTTCAACAGCAGCTAATTTAGGTCTCCTTCTGAGTCCCTGGAGAATTTTTATATTCCCAGTGCCTTTGAAGTCATACGTGGCATGTCGCTTGTTCTGCCCAATGATATGTGTGTAATTAAGTAATTAAGATGAGCAGGACCCTTACCAATATTTATGTGACATGCAGCAACATTACTTTAAACCTCTGAGATTTGGGGGATCGCTTCTTACTGCATTAGAACCTAACCTGCTCTGACTGGTACACCTTTTGTACCTGCCTCCCTCCTTTCTCTGCTTTTCTTCTGTTGTTGGACTGTGTGCTTGCATGCTTCTTTCTTTACTCAAAGATTGTTTTCAGGAAAGGATATGATAAATTCATGGGCATTTCAGTGTTAATAACTAAACACAATTCAGTTATTTTTCATTTTAATAAGAAGTCTAAAGTAAGAAAAGATAATCACTCAGTAGCTGGGCTTTGAGAATAATGGATGTGTTATTTGTGGGCTAGGAGACCTTGTTGTTGTGTGTGGAGTCCGTTTCCACCCTTAGTGACCCTGCATATGGTTTCCAAAGCTCTGAATCTTTACAGAAGCAGAAAAGTCACATATGTCTCCCGTGGAATGGTTGGTAGTTTCGAATTGCAAACCTTGAGGTTAGCAGCCTGACTCGTTACCACTACGCTACCGACCTTGTTGACGTTGGCGAAATCAAAGCGTGTCTGTTGTTTTGAATATGATGTGGTAGAAAAGGTTCTGACCTGTATCTCGCGGCCCTAGCCTGGCTGGTACTTACCAGTGATAAGACCTTGGAAAAGTTGGACTCCTGGTAGGGTTTTCTCTCCTCATCTGAAGAACTGAGAGCGATGGAGGGCTTTCACAGATGCTGTAGTGATGCTGACCCTGCCCTGGAGAAAGTGAGCTATAGTGAGGAGAGGGTGGTACTGAAAGCAGGAATAGGTGTCCCTCTCCCTTCCAGGGCTAACCTGAGCAGGACTCACACGAGTGTCTTGCATTGTAGCAGATGTCCTACAGCTGAGGTAGGACCCTGGCTCTCTTTCACTTGGGATGATATCTTGTGTATTGCTGGTTGGTTGTTTTCTCCTTCCAACTTAAACTTGACATCTGACAATCTACGTAGATGCTCAAAGATCCACTTTTCTGCTTGTTGATAGGTGCCGTGGAGCTGGTTCTGACTCACAGTAATCTTATGCACCACAGGTCTGGTCTTGAATCATGCACACAATTGTTCTTATGTTTGAAGTCTTTGTTGTAGCCACTGAGTCAATGCTTGTCACTGGGGGGTCTTCCTCTTTTTCACTAACCCTCCACTTTACCAAACATGATATCCTTTTCTAGGAACTGGTCCCTCCGGATAACATGTCCAAAGAATGAGAGATGAAGTCTTGCCAATCTCGCCTCTAAGGTCACATTTGTTTGTTCTTCTGGCAGTTCATGGTATTTTTTATATTTGTCACTAAAACCATATTTCAAATGCATCGATTCTTCAGTGGGTTTCCTTACTTATTGTCCAACTTTCTCACGCATATGAGGTGATGGAAAATATCTTGGCTTGGGTCAGGTCCTCAAACTAATATCTTTGCTCTTAAACACTTTAAAGAAATCTTTTGCAGTAGATTTGTCCAGGGTAATATGTTGTTAGGTTTCATGAGTGTTGATAGTGGATCCAAGCAAAGCGAAGTCTTTGACATCTCCAGTCTTTTCTCCATTTATCATGATGTTATTTCTTGGTCCATTTGTGAAGATTTTTTTCCCCAGTGAGGTAAAATCCATACTTAAGGCTACAGTCTTTGATCTTCATCAATAAGTCCCTTATTAACTTTCTGCTTATTTCCGTTTCATAAGGTTAACCTTTAAGAAGAGCTGGTATATTTGACTTAGGATTTTCAGGTATATTATTTAAAACATTGGCTGTTAGGGGAGTTTTTTAGTCTTATTATTTTGTCTTCTATCTTTGCAGCTCATAATTAACTAATGATGATATTTATCTTAGCTTGAGGAGGAATGTTTGATTGAGCTATATAATGAGCATTTGAGAGGGGGAAAAACACTGGATTTTAGGGAATAAAGTTCTTGAAAAGATGAAGTCTATAGTTTTATCTATATCACAGTATGAATAAACCTATAATTGTTGTTGATGGATGCCCTTGAGTTGGTTCCAAACCATAGTGACCCTACATACAACAGAAGCAACACTGCCCAGTCCTGTGCCGTCCCCTTGAGTCCATTGTTACTGCCACAATGTCACTCTATCTTGATGGAGGGCTCTTCTTGCTCTCTGTACCACTGCTTTACCAAGCATGATGTCCTTCTTCAGGGACTGGTCCATCCTGACAATATGTCTAAAATATGAGAGAGTATGGCTCTCTTGACTTCTAAGGAGCATATTGGTTGTACTTCTTCTAATACAGATTTGTTTGTTCTTCTGGCAGTCCATGTTACCATTAATTTTCTTCTCCAACACCTTAACTCAAATGCATTGATTCTTACATATGGTTTTTCTTATTCACTGTCCAACTTTCACATGCATATAAAACTATTGAAAATACCATGGCTTGGGTCAGACACATTTTAGTCCTCAAAGAGGTCTTTGGCAGCAGATTTGCCTAATGCATTCATTGTTTGATTTCTTGATTTCTGCTCCCATGAGTGTTGATGGTGGATCCAAGCAAAATGAGATCTTTGACAACTTCAATCTTTTCTCCATCTATAATGATGCTATTTATTGCTCTAGTGGTGAAGATTTTTGTTTTCTTCATATTAAGGTGCAACCCATTACTGAAGGCTGTGGTTTTTGATCTTCATCAGTAAGTATTTTAAGTCCTTTTCACTTTCAGCAAGTTAGGGTGTATCATGTGTATATTGCAGCTTGTTAATAAATTTTCCTCCAATCTTGATGCCACATTCTTTTTCATATAATCCCGTATCTTGGATTATTTACTTAGAATACAGATTGAATAAATATGGTGAAAGAATACAACTCTGGCACACACCTTTCCTGATTATAAATTATTCAGTGTCCCTTTCTTCTGTTTGAACAACTGCCATTTTGGTCTATGTGCAGGTTCCTCATGAGCACAATTAAGTGTTCTGGAATACGCATTCTCCAGACTGTTGTCCATAGTTGGTCTAATCCACATAGTTGAAAGCCTTTGTGTAGTCAAAAAAGTGCAGGTAAACATTTTTCTGGTATTTTCTGCTTTCAGTCAAGATCCAATTAACAATGTTATCCCTTATTTCACATCCTCATTGGAATCCAGCTTGAACCTCTGGTGGTTCCTTGTCAATTGTACTATTGCAGCCATTTTTTATTATCTTTAGCAAAATTTTACTTGCATGTGATATGATAGTTTCTGCATTCCATTGGATTACCTCTTTTTGGAATGAACACAAATATGGATCTCTTCCAGTCAGTTGGCCAAGTAGCTGCTTCCAAGTGTCTTGGCATAGATGAGTAAGTGCCTCCAGTGCTGCCTCAGTTTGTTGAAAGATATCAATGTGTTTTCCATCAATTCCCTGAGCCTAGTTCTTTGCCAATGCCTTTGGTACACATTGGACTTATTTCTTCAGTACCATAGGCTTTTGACCATAGACTACCTCTTCCAATGGTTGAACATTGTTTATTTTTGGTAGTTACTCTGTGTATTCTTTCATCCTCTTTTGATGCTCTCTGCATCATTCAATACTTTGCCCAAAGAAATTCCTTAGTATTGCAAGTTGGGGCATGATTTTTTTTTTTTTTCTTCAGTTCTTTCAACTTGAGAAAAGATGAATGGGTTCTTTCTTTTGGGTTTTCTTTGCACATTTCATTATAATATTTGACTTTGTCTTCTTTAGCTGCCCTTTGAAATTTTCTGTTCAGCTCTTTTACCTCCTCATTTCTTCCATTTGGTATTGTATCTCTATGATGGAGAACAAGTTTCCAAGTCTCTTCTAACATTCATTTTTGGATTTTTCCTTCTTTCTTGTCTGCTTATGACCCTTTGCTGTCTTCCTATATGATATTCTTGATGTCATCTCACAACTCTACTGGTCATAGGCCATTAGTGTCTGATGCATCAAATCTCTTTTTGAGATGGCCTTTAAATTCAGATAGGATATGTTCAAACTCATATTTTGGCTCTTGTGGACTTGTTTTAATTTTCTTCCTTTTCAGCCTGAACTTGCATATGAGCAATTGATGGTCTGTTTCACAATCTGTCCCTGGCCTTGTTTTGGTTGTGATATGGAGCTTTCCTACCGACTCTTCCCACGGATGTAGCCAGTTTGACTTCTGTGTATTCCATCTGGTGAGGTCCATTGTATAATTTATCTTTTATGTTGTTTAAAAACGTATTTGCATTGAAGAAGTCCTGGGTCTTGTAAAATTCTATCATGTGATCCTCATCATCATTTCTATCACCCAGGCTGTATTTTCCAACTACTGATCCTTTCTCTTTGTTTCCAACCTTTGCATTCCAATCGGCAGTGATTATCAATCCATCTTGATGCATGTTTGGTCAATTTCACACTGAAGAAATTGGAGAATTCTTCAGTTTCATAATTACTGGCTTTAGTGGTGAGCTCATAAATTTGAATATTAGTGGTTTTAAGTGGTCTTTCTTGTAGACATATTATCCTATCACAGACAGAATTGTACTTCAAGATATATCTTGATATATTCTTTTTGACATTGAATGCAATACCATTCCTCTTCAATTTGTCATTTTCTGTATAATAAACCATGTGATTGTCAGATTCAAAATGGCCAATACCAGTCCATTTCAGCTCATGATGTGTATGCGTTCTGTTTCATTTTTGACAATGTCCAATTTTCTTAGATTCATACCTCATGCATTCCTAAGTTCCAGTTCTTAATGGATGTCTACAGCGATTTCTCCTCATTTTGAATTGTGCTCCACCAGCAAATGAAGTCTTTTTTTTTAAAATATAAATTTATTTTATTTTATTTTTTAATTAAATGTTTTTATTTTGGATTGAGTGAAAGTTTACAGGGCACATCATCAGCTTCACATTCAACCATTCATATAGCTTGTTTCATTACATTGATTATTATCCCCTCCATATATCATCAGTTAACAGTGTTTCTCTCTATCCTCTTTAGCTTTTTTTTTTTTTTTTGGATGGGGGGGCGGTACTTGCCTTTTTGGAATTTACAGTCTCGGCTTTTAGGGAAGGTTTTTACATTTGTCTGTGGATATCCAGGGCTCATGTATGAGATTACTAACAAGCAATACTGAATAATCAGATGAGGGACAGTTTGCTATGTCTACTAGGTAGCTAAAGTCTGATCCTCAGAGCCTATGGTTTGGACGGTCAACAACGCTTGGGCCCACAGGGGCTTGGCCTCCTGACCAGGTCTGCACGGTCTGCATCCGAATCCTCCTTATTTATTGTTTGTTTAAGGGACACTGCCTGTCTTAGGCAGTCAGTGCGAATTCCTCAGTCTTACCAGTCATTGAAACTCATTGCAGCATGGCAATGGCTCTGTCTTAAGTTGCCGAGGTTCCACATGATCCTTACCCATCTCTGGCCACACGTCCAGCATAAACAGCCACCATCCGAGGAAGGCAGGGAGGGAGGAGATCGGCTGGGGACCCCATACGCAAGACGTTGCCGGCCACCACCTGCTCTAAGGTGACCAAGCAGGATCACTATGCTGAGGTTCAATCAAGTTCTTAGGGGATCTTACTCTCTAGCAGGGGCAGCAAATTAGTAGCCACTCAGTGTTCACTTTGAGAGCAAATGAAGTCTTATTCCATTTTTGCCATGGTCAACTTTACTTTGGGGAGGAAGCTCTTCCCTAGTCATATTTTGAGTGCCTTCCAACCTGAGGGGCTCATCTTCCGGCACTCTATCTGACACTACTCTGGTGTTATGTATTGCATTTCAGTATTCAGTTTTCTGGTACTATCTGACAGTGTTTCACGGCTAGTCAGAAGATATTCAGTGGCGAAATATTTGGAAATAGCCTGCCTCTCTTTCTTCCTAGTCTGTCTTAATCTGGAGGGTCAGCTGAAACCTTGTCCACTATGGGGGGGATCTCACTGGCCTTCAGAATATTGATGGCATAGCTTCCAACATCACTGCAACACGCACCCACCACAGTTTGACTGATGAGTTGTGGAAAAATTTATAATAAACAAATTCATTTTCACTTGGGAATTTATTACTGGATGTCACTTTAGGGTTAGTTTTAAAACTAGAATGACAGGATAGAAAAAAAGATGAAAATTTCTTATGGATAGATCTGGTAGAATGTGGAGACATTGTTGCTTTTTATAATAATTGCTTATTTTTTATAATGATTGACTCATAAACTGCCATCATATAATCCTATTCAGGCCACACAAAACTTTGATGTAAGTAATTATCCCATTTTAAAGATGAGAAAATTGAGGCTCAGAGGGACCCAGTAGCATGCTGTATTAGTTTCCTAGAGAGGCTTTAGCAAAACATGACAAACTGGGTAGTTTATAGAACAGCTATGGCGTCTAGTAATGTGAATTCAGTGTATCAGGAGAGCCAGATTCTCTCCTAAGGTACCAGAGGAATGGCCTTTCTTGTCTCTCAGCTTCTGGTAGCTCTAGGAGTAGATGTATTGCCACATGGTCATCCTTCTCTCTCTCTCTCTTCTTCTCTTTTGTAAGGATCAGACCTCCCACTACTCCAACATGGCCTCCTTTTAACTTAACTGATGGCATCAAAAAAACCCTATTTCCAAAGGAGGCCGCTTTCAGTGGTACCAGGGGCTAGGACTTTAACATTCATTCCAAGGGGACACAATTCAATGCATTATGCATATTGTTGTTGTGACTAGTTGCTATAGAGTTGGCTTCTACTCATGGTGACCTCTTATATTGTTGTAGTTAAGTACCATTGAGTCGGTTCCGACCTGTAGGGACCCTGTATAGGGTTATCGAGGAGTGGCTTGTGAGCTTGAACTGTCAACCTTGCGGTTCAAACCGGCTCTGCTGTACAGCGCTTGAACCCACAGCGTCACACCAAGGAAGTATTAGCCAGTCCTGCCATCTTCCCGATTTGAGTCCATTGTTGATGTGGGTCAACTCATCTCATAGAGTATTTCCCACATTTTCCTGATGTCTTTTCTAGCATTTGGTCTTTTCTGATGATGCATCCAAAGTAAGAGAACCCAAGTTTACATGGCCAGTAACAAAATGAGGAACAGTCAGATTTAGCTCTTGAGAGCAGTGAAAATTAGGGTGATCCTTCATGTCTCTGATTTATGCCGGCCCATTAGTCTAGCATGTTTGTTTGCTCAGTAAATGGGGCCAGCCATCTCTGCTTAGTTTATTTGCTAGATTTTCAGACATGCCTCATCTTAGTTGAACCATTTACAGCATGCAGCCGTTTCTGAGGTGAAACATTTACAGGAGTCAATGACTTCTTTAGGGAAATCCAAACCCATTCATTTGCATGCGCATCACAAGGTGTGTGTTTGTTTCTGTGATGACCTCATTTGCAGGAACCATTAGTAATGGAGTCTCATGCTCTCTATATCACCTGCAGATGGAATTGGCTGCATGCCAATTGATGGAGGTTAGATGTTAGAAAAAGACTGTAAAGAAGGTATGTGAAAGTACCTGATCTGACCTTGAATGTGGCGGAAGTCAGGAAATAATTCTTCTTTTAAATGAAATTGTGAACACTACTTCACAACTTGCTTTGCTTGTGCAGAAGGGTGTTTATGTTCAAGTCCTCAGCTGCTGTTGTGGGTAGATCACCTGTGACTATCTCTTCTCTGAAATTTTCTGTCAGTGGTATAACTGACACGGCTGCTTCGTTCACTTCTGCTAATACCAATGAAATCAAATCAGTAGGGAAGAAATTGAGTTTTCCAGGGGGCGAAGGTGGCTTTTATACTTAGTTCTTGTGAGCTGATGCCCTGTATCACAATACTAATTAGTCAATGGGTTTGCTCCTGTTTTTGTTGGGGTGTGGCAGCGCTTTGACAATTCAAAGGAAAATGAGTCATACATTTGGGGCTAAAACATGATTATGCCTGCTAGAATGAAAACTCCCTATAAATATTGCAGGAAAAAAAATAACATGTACTCTTCGGTAGACAAGTGCCTTTTGTTAAGCTAAAATATTCCATTTCTTCATTACACCCCAGATGTTTTAGCCTTTAGTAATCTTATTCCAGAAACAGGTATGTGAATGGACGTTTAGATAAGGAAACTCTGTATCTAGGTAAACATATCAACTATCCCTTAACAGGTGCTGCAGGTTAATGTGCTGTATAGCAAAGTCCATTTGGACTGCAAGGTCGGTGGTTCAAGCTCACCTATTACTCCTTGGAAACCCCATACAGGGCCTCTGTGAGTTGGGACTGACTCGATGGCACTTAACAACAACAACAAAAACTGGTCTTAGGCTGTAAGAACATTTATCAGCCAAAAAAACCCCAACCAAGTTAAAAGAAACCATTTTCCATTCAGCCAGTTTCACTCATGGTGGCCACATGTGTGTCAGAGTAGAACTGTGATGCTTCATAGGGCTTTCAACGCCTGTTTTCTTTTGGCAGTTGATCACCAGGCCTTTCTTTGGTGGAATCTCTGGATTGAGTTAAACCTTGAAATTTTCAGTTAGTAGCCATCAACATTAGTCAAAAACCACTGGTATATCTCTATGTTAAACATTGAAGGATGATGGGTTGCAAAATTGAGTTCATAATTGCTCTAAAGAAGGAAAAAATGAGAAACTAGTTTAGTTAGCTTTCACACTTCGCTAGAAATTACACAGCATAAAACAATTCAAAACTCAGAAGGGGTGCAAGGAATGAAATACAGTTAACATAAGAAACATTTATTTAAAAAATTAAATGCAAATTCTCTGCCTGGGTTACCATTTATGCATTTGCCCGCCTCCTACTAATGTGCAAAGAAGCGCAGCTTGCTCAGGCGTGATGGGGTGTCATGGAGCTTGGCCTTGGTTTTAAGGAGTTCAGCTTCATGAACATCTTCCTCCCTCTGACCTCAGTTTAAAAAAATCCAAGCGAACGGAAAATCCCAAAGTTTGGCTTCTTCACAAGTTGTAGGAGAATTTCCCTGCCCACGTCAGAGGTTCCTTGTGATTATGATCACAGGCTCTTTTGACAAATCCTTTACGCCAAGGTGAGAGGCTCTCCTGTCTTTAGTAGAGGTTCACTAAATGGAGAAACAGGATGTGGTACAGCCCATGCACTGGGCTAGAACTCAGCTGTGAAGAGTTATGAAGTCCTGATCCTGCCATGACACGGGGAATTCTGAGCAAAATAAATCAGTCACAAAGGACAAATACTTAGAGGACAGAAGCAAACATACAGATCACACAGGGTTTTCCTTTAAGTGGTTACCAAGCGTGGTGGGGAGAGGGAGCTTTCACTTAGGGGTCTTGAATATATGTGACCACGTGGCGTATGGCTGGAAGATTTGAAAAAGGACAGTAAAAATGGTTGTACAACATTAAGAATATTAACAGTGCCACTGAATTATGCAGGAAGAAGTGATTGCATTGGGGGGGAAAAGATGTTATTTGCTGTGTCGTTGGCTCTGACTGATATGACTGATATGTGTAGACTGGAATGACAACTTGCCTGGTTCTGCGCCATCTTTGTGAGGGTTGGCATGTTTGAGCCCAGTGTTGTAGAAATTATATGTTGCTGTTAAGTGCTTTTGAGTTGGTTCTGACTCACAGTGACCCTGGACAGGGTTCCCAAGGAGCAGCCAGTGGGCTTGAACAGCTGACCTTGCGGTTAGCAGTCCAGTGATTATCCTACAGTGCCACACCAGTGTCTTCTGTCCTGGAGAGCTCATCTTTTAGCTTTCTACCAGACAGTTTTGGATTCTGAAATTTTTTGAAGGGACTTCTGCCTTGATTGGTCACGTCCTGGATTTGATGATTATAAAACAAACTGCCAGAGTCTCAGAGATGGAAACCTTTTCGTTAGGTAGCTTCAAGAATTATTTTCCCAGAATGAGCGATATATACCATATTAGCATTAAATGATAATCACTTGTGTTCTGTGTGAAAATCTGGAAAGATATAATAAATAGTAGAATGTTTTTTGGGTATCACATGTAAAACTTTTGTTTAATTTCTCAAATGAGCATGCATGAAGTTTATAAGAGAAGGACTCTAAGGTTTTTTTTTAAAGAGGAGTGTACAGGGGTCTCCTGCTATTCTTGTTGCTCACAGGCCTTGGGAGAGGTGGGGGAGAGGAGAAGGGGGGGGGGGTCCCTGCTCAGTAAAAACACAGGCCTGTGTTCCAGCCATGGCTTTATGAGGTTAAATTATGAACAGTTAGGGTGTTTTTTTTGTTTTGTTTTTTTTAAATCATCTTCTCTTTTTGTAGAAGTCAAGTATGTTGTAAACTATGAGTAACTAAGAATAAATTAGTTAGCAAATTTATTGCTATTAGATTCTTTGCATTTTTAGAATAAGCAGCAGAAACATTTTTTTTTTTTAATTTAAGGTTTTTATTGTGGATTGAGTGAAAGTTTACAGGGCACATAATCAGTTTCACATTCAACCATTCATATGACTTGTTTCATTACATTGACTACAATCCCCTCCATATACCATGAGTTAAAAGTATTTCTCTCTATCCACTTTAGCTTTTTAAAAAACAAACAAAAAACCCCACTCAAGCATATATAATAAATTACATCTCCAAAGGGCACATTCTGCAAGTCTGCTTCTGGCCACCAGTTCTTAGTCCTTCTCTTCTTAGTTGATGAATCTAGAGTCCTCAGC
>NW_006408700.1:6512510-6514727 GCF_000296735.1 Chrysochloris asiatica
AGCACCGATGAACTCAAGCGTGGCTACAGTAGTGAGGTTGGCCCAGGATCGGGCAGTGTTTTGTTCTGCTGTGCATAAGGTCACTATGAGTCGGTACCAACTCGATGGCACCTAACAACAACAAAGTGTCAGGAGGGACCCATCCCTGGAGAAGGACACCCCAAGCCCTACCCCTCTCTCTCCTTCTCCAGCCAGAGTTGACAGAGGTTGTCTCCATTCTTTGTCCCCAGTTTTTCACCTTGCTCCCCTTCCAACCCTGTGAGGTGACAATCCTGATTTCTCTCTTTGCTGGCATCTTCATGCATGTTATTGTTAGGTGCCATCGAGTCAGTTCAGATTCATAGGAACCCTTTGTACAGCACTGCCCTGTCCTGACATCTTTACATCTGTTGTTGCAGCCCACTGTGTCAGTACACCTTTTTGGGGTCTTCCTCTTTTTAGCTGACCCTCTACTTTACCATGCATGTTGTCCTTCCCCAGGGATTGGTCCCTCCTGACAACATGTCTAAAGGAACATTCTGGCTTTACTTCTTCCAAATCAAATTGGTTCATTCTTGTGAAAGTCCATGGTACTTTCGACATTCCTCATCAACACCACAATTCAAATGCATCAATTCTTCTGTCCTCCTTGTTTGGTGTCCAGCTTTTGCACACATCTGAGGTGACTGAAAATAGCATGACCGAGTCACCTTAGTCTTCAAAGTGTCATCTTTGCTTTATTTGAACACTTTAAGGAAATCCTCTGCAGAAGATTTGTCCAGTGCAACACAGTACTTGCTATCTTCTTGACTGCTGCTCCTATGGGTGTTGATTGTGGATCCAAGTAAAATGAAATCCGTGACAACTCTGTTTATCCTCATGTGGCCTCTTGGTCCAGTTGTAAGGATTTTTTGTTTTCTTTACATTGAGTTGAAATCCACAGTGAAGGCTGTGGTCTTTGATCTTCATTAGTAAATACTTCAAGTCCTCTTCACTTTGCTAACAGGCTAAAAGGATAAGATCCTGGGATAACCATGGAGATTTGCTGTCTTGCACATCACTGCAACACAGCAGGGGTTTTGTCCGGTGAGGCTGTCACTCAATCCCACTGCTATGTGGCTTGTCCCCGCTCTCCCCAAGGAGGCTCAGGACCTTCATATTGTTGAATTCCAAGAGCCTGTTCCAACAGAGCTTGATTGTCCTTCTTCCTAGAGCCCCTCTCTCCATTATCCATCCATCATCAGCCCACTGCCCATCTGTTTGCCCATCAGCCATTGTGCTGTCCATCTGTCTTTCTCCCCAGCGTCCATACATCTATCCCTCCACCCCCTTCTGTCAGGCACACTGTCAGGTGTTGGGGACATGATGCACATCAGAGAGAGAAAGCCCTTTTGACATCAAGGAGAGCGAGCAGTGCCCAGCTGTGTGTTCAGCGTTAAGTTTGTGATGCTCCCTCATACCATTACATACCATGCAGATACGCTCAGTGTCGCTACTGTGTGTATTTATCATAGCTTTTCTTTGAGTTCATTCTACATTTAATGGGCATTTGGGAGGCTTCCAGTTTGGGGCTATTCTGAATTGAACTACTGTGAACATTCTGGCTTAGGTCTGTGGTGTGGCATTATGGGATAAGCACCAGATTGCTAACCACAAGGTCAGTGATTCAAATCCACCAACTGCTCCTTGGAAACCTTATACAGGGTTGCTATGAGTTGGAACCAACTCCATGGCACGTAACAACAGCAACATAGGTCAACATACATCTGCTTTTCTGTTGGGTTATATATTTAGCAGAGAAATTGCTGGTTTTTAGGTTCGTCGTGAGTGCAGCTTTAATAGATATTCCTAGATAATTTTCCAAAGGAATTGGACCAATATACATTTCTACCAGCAGTATATGAAAGCTCCAGTTGTTTCATATTTTCATCCACACTTGGCCTTTTCTGCCTTTTAGCCATCTGTTGAGTATATAGTGTATGTTGTGTAGTGTTGTACAATCTGTCTCATAGCGACCCTTTGTGATCCGAGAATGTAAATCTTTACTGGAGCAGAAAGCCTCATCTTTCTCCCACGGAGCTACTGGTGGATTCAAACTGCTGACCTTGGTTTAACAGCCCAACGTGTAGCCAACTACACTGCCAGGGCCCCTTAGTTTATATCATGGTGGTGGCTGTGTGCCGTGGAGTCGGTTCCGACTCATACTGACCCTGTACAGGGTTTCTGAGGCTGTAAATC
>NW_006408700.1:6514827-6521724 GCF_000296735.1 Chrysochloris asiatica
TTGCGGTTCACAGCCCGATTGGTAACCATTACGCTACCAGAGCTCCTTAGTTTATATCATAGTAGGTTTAATTTGCTTGATGGCTAGTGAAGTTGGTCCCCTTTTCAAGTTGATTGGCCATTTGGATATCTTCTTTGTGAAGGACCTATCCAACTCTTATGCCTACTAAAAAAAGAGTTGAGATTGTCTGTCTTTTTCTTATTAATTTATGAAAGTTCTTTCTACATCCTGAATGAGAGTCCTTTGATAGAAATAGGTACCACAAGTTTCTCTTCCCACTTGGTGAGTTGCTGTTTTCATTATCTAAATGGTGTCTTTTGATGATCAGAAGTTCTTAATCTTTTGTATAGTCCAAATTATTCATTTTTATTCCCTTCTGTGGTTAGTGCAAGAAATCTTTGCCTGCTCCAAGACTTTCATGAAGTTTTCTTGCCATGGATGTTTAGGTTTGTCATGCTTTGGAATTGAATTTGATATATAATGTAGTGGTGAAGCGTCAGTCTTTCCCATTTGGACATCTAGCTGACCCAGCGCCATTCCTGGAAGGATTGTCCTCTGCCCACTGGATTGTAGTGAAGAACCAGGATCCTTGTATGGGCGGGTCTGTTCCTAGATTCTGGTGAGAGTGTTTGAATGCTGGGTGGGCCTTCCTGTTTGGCTCCCTCGTCTATCTCCATTGCCTAGCATATGCTTCTGGGGTGATATTGTTGTTAATTGCTTTGAGTTGGCTCCTACCTCATGGTGACCCCATGCACAGAGGAAACACTCCTTGGCCCCGCACCACCCCTGATGAGTTGTGGCATGGACTGTTGTGACCCTTAGGGCTTTCATTGGTTGATCTTTTGAAGTAGCGTGCATTGGTCTCGAAGCTCTGATGAAACTTGTTCCATATCATAGTAACACACAAGCCTCCACTGACAGATGGGCAGTGTCTGCACATGAGGTGCAGGCCTTGCAATTGAACCTGTGTCTCCCACACGGAAGGCAAGGATTCTGTCACTGAGCTCCCACTACTCTTTGGGGGCTATGGGCATCTAGCAAATACCACTTGTTAGTGGACAGGTCTGAACTTATCTGGAAGCAAGAGTATTTCAATTCTCCAGGTTCAGATTCAAAGAAAGATAATGCAGAACTTACTTAAGAGGCTAGTTGACTTTATTAATTCATTATGGTTCATCAGTAGGCCCAAGTATGGTTTTGGACCAATCCTGCTGGCCAAAACTCTAGGGAAGGCCAGTTAACTTTAGCAGTCTAGTTGATAATGCTGTTGTTGTTAAGTGTTGCTCATAGCAACAGCGACCCTGTATAGCAGAGGTGGGTGGTGGTGCTGTACCGTGGACTTGGTGCAGGCACAGAGCGACCCTGTAGGGGGTTTCTGAGGCTGTAAGTCTTTACGGGAGCAGGGAGTCTCACCTTTCTCCCATGGAATGGCTGGTAGTTTTGAACTGCTGACCTTTAGGTTAGGAGCCGGATACACTACCAGAGTTCCTTGTATAGCAGGGGTGGGGAACCTTTTTTCTGCCAAGGACCACTTGGATATTTATAACATCACTCACGGGCCATACACAATTATCAGCTTAAAAATTAGCCTACATTAATGTGATGGCTGGGACTGCCATTGCATTTCACAGGCCTTATACAGCCCGCGGAGTCCTGGTGTGGGGCTATGGGTTAATGCGCTAGACTGCAAAGACGTTTGAACTGCAAGGTTGGCTGTTTAAACTTACCAGCTGCTCCTTGGAAACCCTATACAGGGTTACTATGGGTCGGAATCAACTTGATGGCACTTAACAACAACAACATATGGCCTGCAGGCCAGCATTCCCCACCCCTGCTGTGTAGGGTTTCCCAGGAGTGGCTGGTGGGTTTGAACCATTGACTTTGTGGTTAGCAGTCCAGCCTTGATCATACAGTGCCATACCAGGACTGAATTTAATCAGTCAGTTCACCAGCACCGGGTAGGTGTTGATTCTAGGCCTACTGTGCGCTAGACCTGGTATGGCACTGTGGGTTAACGTGCTGGACTTCAGAGTTGGTTGGAACTGCAAGGGTGGTGGTTCAAGTTCACCAGCTGTTCCTTGCAATCCCTGTACAGGGTCACTATCGATGGGAACCGACTCGATGGCACTTCGTAGCAGGAGTGTGCCAGGCAGAAAGCAGAACCGTGAAATAAAGGACTCCCTTCTGGAGTTTCTGATTTATAATTTTAGAATGGTTGTTTTTTCTTTCTTTACAAGCTAAACACCCAGTTCAAGGCTGGTAATTTTAGAAATTTCCCTCTGTTTCTGGGGTAGCTTGTGGTTCCATTATAGTTACTTTAGTTTTTTGTGTGACAGTCTGAGTAAACAAGCACTAGGTCTGGGAATTAGAGCTTTTATGTTGCTATCAGAATATTTTAAAACAAACAAAACCCTCCACACTGAAGGGTTGAGATTTTGTTTTTTTTTAAGTTTTTAAAGCATCATACTAAAGTGAATTCAGCAAGCCATTAAGTACTTGTTTTCAATATGTAGTGCCAACATAAAGGACTCGAGAAATAGAGGGATGTGCTTTCAGGAGGTTGTTGGTGTGCTCCAAAGGTGTCAAGCCACGTGTGACACCAGATTGTAGCGCAAATGTCGGGCTCGCCTGGGCTGCTGTTGCTCCTGGTAACCAACCCAGACGAGAGCCACTCAGGGTCTTTCCCCTTGCTCGGCTGTCCCACGGCCTGGTTCATGTCACAGGGCCTCTCTGGTCCTTGTCTTGCTCCAGAAATGCGATGACGAGTGGCAGGCAGTAGGCAGATGCCCTGAGCTGGGTCCAGCCTGGGGCATCAGCCATTGGAAAGTGCTGCTGCCCTGGCCAGCATTCCTTATCCTCCACTGCATCTGATGGCTGCCAGTTTCAGCTGCTGTGAAACCTTTGTGGTTTCTGGGAGTGGCAGCCATGGAGCTGTGGGTCTGTAACTGGCTCTGACCTCTGACCTTTGCCTTGGGGCAAAAATAGTTAGCCAAAGGGAACAGGGTATCTGGTGTGCTGTGTTAATATTGTCTCTGTGCCCTGCAGTTTTTAGCATTTCAGTGAAATGCTTTATATATTTAACGAGTTCTGGTAGTGTAATGGAGTAAGTGTTGGGCTGTTAACCACAAGGTCAGCAGTTTAAACCCACTAGCCACTCCACAGAACAAAGATGAAACACTCTGCTCCCATAAAGATTAATAGTCTCAGGAACCCCATGGAGCTGTTCCTGTCCTATTAGGTTGCTTTGAGTCCGAATCAACCTGACGGCAAAGGAGTTGGTTTTAGTGACTCCTCAGCTCTTTGTCAGTTAGTCACTAATCTGACCACCTCAATAATTTGGAACACAGGGAAGACCCTAGAAGAAAACAGGGTGGACAATGATGAGACTATAGAATGTGTGTCCCTGGGTGGTGCAGATGGTTAATATACTTGGCTGCTAATCCAAAGTTTGGAGGTTTGAGTCCAGAGGTGCCTTGGAAGAAATGCCTGGTGATCAATCCACTTAAAAAAAAAAAAAAGCCATTGACAATCCCATGGAACATAGTCCTCCTTGGATGCACATGGGGTCACCGTGAATCAGAGTTGACTTGATAGCAATTTTTATTTGAAATTTATGGGAAACTGCCTTAGGTTTTTGCTTCAGGCTTCGTTTCTCCCCACTTCAGTCACAATTCGAACATGCTTGGTTTTCTGACTTCTCTGTTGCTAGTGATTTAGAAACAACAAGCCAGGCTGCTGGATGTGTAAGGAGCGGGAGAACATCTAGAAGTGACAGCCTGGCAGCCAGGGAAGAGACAGAGTCTATAAAGAGCTCAGGAGCCTGGCGCCATTTTACAGGAGGCAGAAAGAGGCCCTGTGTGTGTCGGGAGCCCGGGGGTATTTGTGCAAAGTAGCACTGTGGAACTGGGATCACAGCCTGGCCTGAGTTCTTAGGAAAGGGCTGAATAATGTTGTTAGACTCTGACACAAGTCATTTCTTTAGAGAGATGTTCAAATAGAGTTTAGGTGTTGGTTATCTGTAATAAGAGCCATAATCCCTCTTTCTCTGTTTGGCTCCCTTGTCTCTGACTTTCTCCTCCCTTCCTCTCCCCCACTTTTCCTATCCCATTTACCTTTCTCCCTGCCCCAGTTCACACCCCACCTTGTTACCTCCCCTTCCCAGCTTCTCTTCCTCCTTAAGCTTTCTCTCAAACAATACAGTGCCCCTTCCTTTTTTTTTATGTCTTCTGAGGACACTAATCCAGCCCCAACGCAATACCCACCCACTGGAGTGGATTCAGACTCACAGCCACCAATGGGCTAGACTAGAACTGCTCCTTGATGTCCCCAAATGTAGATCTTTGTGGAAGGTAGACTCTCTCCTGTGGAGCAGCTGGCGGGTTTGAACCACTGAGCTTGCCATTAGCAGCTCAATGTGTCACCTCCTGCGTCTCCAGGACTCCTTAATATGGTTTTCCAGTTTTCTTTGTCTTCTCTGAACTTATCCAGTGGTGTTCTGATCATTGTTTAACAACAGCTCTCAGAAGAAAGAAAAATCCCTGCTTTATATGGCTAGGTCCCTGGTGTAAATACATTCATGGTGGCTGATGTCAAGTTACCATTGTGAAGAGACTGAACAAGAAGGAGCAGGCCACAGGACACATTTCTTCTTCCCTACAGATGCAACAGTTAAATACTATCAACAGCATGAGAGCAGTAAAATGTAATAGAATGGTTACAGAATGATGAGTTTTCAGTATTTATTACCTTGGTTTTTAACATAATTTGTTTATATGCTTATATAATTTGGTTTTCAGTAATGACTTTGTTTAACTGCTGGGTTCAACTGTTTCTGAAGATTTACCAGTCAGTCCTCATCTGTTAGGAGCCAACTCCCACACACCATTTCGCAGACCTAACATCTGACAGTTAATCTTACTCAAGCATAATGCATCCTAGCTCGGAGAGTCCCAGAAGCTCACAGTTAAAAGGGACCCTAGAGATGATCGATTCTGACCTCCCGCCTGACACGTTAATCCCATCTGCCTTCTGGTAAAAGGATATTGTAGGGCTTCTCTGCTCAGATTTCTCATGTCTCAACATAGAGTCATTGATTGATGGACACATTTGAAGGTGAAGGGACTTTCTTCAGGCTCCAAACCAGGACTGGAATTTAATATCTCTCTCTCCGGGTCCTCTCTAACTTTATTCTCATGAAAACCACCTGATCCTTGAGTTCATAATTTAGCTCATGTCATATTTGTTGGGATTAATTTCACAAATACAAAATCATGTCATTAAGTAAAATCAATAAATGTTTATATGTGCTTGTGATGTGGGAGGTGTTTAGTGTCTCTCTAATTTTTTTGTGAGGAATTAATCTACTGATTCATCAGCCTGCTCGTAATGGACACTTGTTACACAGGATACTATGAGTTGGAACCAACTCTCCAGCATTTAACAAGGAGTATCAAGGAGCTCTGGTAGCATAGTGGTTATGAATCGGGCTGTGAACCGCAAGGTCAGCAGTTCGAAACTACCAGCTGCTCCACAGGAGAAAGATGAGGCTTTCTGCTCCCGTAAAGTTTTACAGCCTCAGAAACCCTGTTCAGGGTCGCTATGGGTCAGAACGGACTCAACAGCACTTGACAACAACAACAAATCAAGGTACTACGGTATGGTTATTGTTAGTTGCCATAAGGTTAGCCTCTGACTCATGATGATTCCATGCACAGGATCAGACTGCTGTAGTACATAGAGTTTTCATCGACTGATGTTTAGAGGTAGATTGCCAGGCCTTTCTTCCTAGTCTGTCATAGTCTGGAAGCACCACTGAAGTGTATTCGTCATCATAGCAACATGCAAGCTTCCAATGACAGACAGGTGTGGTGGTTGCAGAACAGCTGCATTAACCAGGAATTGAATCCGCGTTTCCTGGATGGAAGACTAGAATTCACCCACCAAACCCAAATATTTGATTCCCTCAGGCCAGTGAGACTAGATACTTCTCTAGCAGATCTCTTTTAAGCTCCAAGTATTGGTGCTTTGTGAAAAGGTGAAGGGCTTGTGTAATGCTTTATGTTAAATTTGTGGTAATTAAATATATAACATACAAGTTTCCATTTTAACAGGTTGTAAGTGGAGTCCTGGTGTGGTGCTGTCGGATCAGCATTGGATTGCTGACTGCAAAGTTGGAAGTTGAAACCCACCAGCGGGTCCTTGGAAATGCTCAGCAGGGTCGCTCTTAGATGGAACATAACAACAACAGCATGTTGCGTAGCCTTCACCACTGTCTAGATCCAGCCATTGTGTTTACCCCCAACAGAAGCTCAGTACCATTTAGCAATAACTCCTCATTCTTCCCTCCTCTAGCCCCTGATAAGCACTCTTCTGAGTCTGCTTAGAGATTGAAGTGGAACATACAGTATTTCCCCATTTGTGTTTGGGCTGTTTTTCTCTTGTATAATGTTGTCAAGGTTCAACCACATTGTGGTATGAAGCTGTATTTTACAGTGGTACATCGACAGGAACTGCCAGAAATTCAAGCTGGATTTGGAAGAGGAAGCAGAATGAAGGACACCATTGCTGAGGTCTGATAGATCTGAACTAAAAACAAAGAATACCAGGAAGATGTTTACTTGTGCTTCATTGGCTATGCAAAGCTTTCAGTTGTGTGAATTGTGGCAAGCTATCAATAACATTGCAAAGAATGGGTATTCCAGAACACTTAATTGTGCTCATGAGGAACCTGTACATAGACCAAGAGGCAGTTGTTGTAACCGAATCAATGAAAACTGAATGGTTTAAAATCATGAAAAGTGTTCACCAGGGTTGTATCCTTTCACCATACTTATTCAACCTGTATGCTGAGCAAATAATCCGAGAAGCTGGGTTCTATGAAGAAAAACATGGCATCAG
>NW_006408700.1:6522005-6549162 GCF_000296735.1 Chrysochloris asiatica
CATTAGGCAAGTCTGCTGCACAAAACCGCCTTAAAATGTTCAAGAGCAAACCTATCCATTTAAGGACTAAGGTATGACTGATCCAAGCCATAGTACCTTCAGTAGCCTCATATGCATGTGAAAGTAGTTGTGGTATTGGAGAAGAACATTAAAAGTACCATGAACTGTTAGAAGAACAAACAAATCTGTGTTAGAAGAAGTATAACTGGAACGCTCCTTAGAAATCAAGATGGCGAGACTTTGTCTCTTATACTTTGGACCTTATTAGGAAGGACCAGACCCTGGAGAAGGACATTATACTTAGTAAATTAGAGGGTCAGCAGTTAAGAGAAAGACCCCCAATGAGATAGATTGGCGCAGTGGCAGCAGCGATGAGTTCAAGTATAGCAGCCATTGTGAGAAAGACGCAGGACTGGAAAGTTCTGTTGTGCATGGGGTTGGAGCTGACTGGATGGCACCTGTCAAACAATAGGCCATACAATAGATTTATGTATGATACAATGGTGTTGTTGTTAGATGCCACTGAGTCGGTTCTGACATTTAGCAGCTGAGTAGAACTGCCCCATTGGGGTTTTCTTGACTGCAATCTTTATACAGAAGCAGATCATCAGGACTTTCTTCCTTGGAACTGCTGGGTGAGTTTGAATCACCAAGCTTTCTGTTAATAGTTGAACATTTAACCATTTATGCCACCATGGTTACTTACAATACAATAGAACCTACAGTATCCCTGGTATCTAGTGTACAAGGCTGCATGATCCGGTGGGAAGAACACAGCCTGCTGAGCAAGGCAGACCATGTTGTATGATTACTCTTCACTGGATTATTGAGAGCTGATGTTAAGGATATTTTTTCTTTCCTTAAGAAGCCTTGGTTGATTATGGGTCTCAGAATAGAAGTTCCTTGGCCTGAAGATAAAGTTCCTTGGAAATGCTATCTGACACCTTCTCCTGGTGGACAGTTGTTGTAACAGGAAGCTGTGTGTGTGTGTGTGTGTGGGCACTGTAACTGGGTAGGGACTTAGGACAAGGAATGTGCAGATGATAACATGATAGGAAGTCTGGCCACACTGTGCCCCTAAGGGGCCAGCTTATACTGCATGTGGTTCACTAGGGTGTGCCTCTCCTTGGCCTTCATGTCCGCCATATTGCTTTCTGAGATGGTCCACCAACTCATCCTTTTAACTCCAATGCTTGTCTTTCTGCGGCTGATGTACTGAGTCACTCAAGAGACTCTAGAGTTTGTTTTTTTACTTAGTGATTAAAGATAGGACAAAGCTTTCCCATATACCCTTCACCCAACTTCCTCTGACATTAATGTCTTATATGATCATGGTATGTTTATCAAAGAAAACAGTTAACATGAGTCTGTGCTATTGGCCAAACAGCAGTGTTTACTAAGGTTTGCCCACTTTTTCCATTACATCCCTTTTCTCTTGTAGGATCTACTCCAGGATCCCACATTGCTTTATGTGGAATTTGCTTTGGATTCCTCCTCTCACATTCTGCCCATTCTTTGAGCTTTCTAATTCTCACTGCCCAACATTCTTCACACTCACCCTTCTTTCCATTCCTGTGACAAGCACTGGGACCACCCCTACCACTTGTTCACTCACTCACTCACTCCATACCCTGTCATGGGACTCCTGTCTTCAGATGCTCCCAGCTTATTGGTGGACCCAGGTAAGCCATCACAGCACGACTCTTCCAGGTGATTCAGTGCCCAACAGCCCTTCTTTCTAACCCCCCAACATCATCTTGCGCCATGTTGCAACTTCAGCCCTCTTCTGCAGACACATGGATCTATTGGCAATCCCCCTTACACTGCTTTGTTTCTGTCAGTGACTAAACTTTGAGTCATTGTTTTGTGTCAGAGACTGTGCTAAGCTTGCATAGAATATCTTATGTAGTTTTCAACAACAGTACCTCCTTAGAGGGCACCAGTTAGAGAAATGAGGCCCAAGGAGAATTGAGTAACTGGCCAAGGTTTACATAATGAGTCCGTGGTTGAATATGGAGTTAGACTGAGGTTCTGAAGCACCCCCAGCCTTTCATCTTTTTTCTTTTTTTTAAATTTCTTATTGTGAACTGAATAAAGGTGTGCAGACAATATGATCAGTTTTACATTCAACAAAACATACACTTTGCTTCCTCTCAATGATTGCAACCCCCTCTGTGCAACAACAGGTATCCCACTGCCTCCTTGTGGCTTTAATTTGCATTCCACCCACCTTTCCATCCCTTCTCAATTTTGTCCTTAGGTAAATGTTGCCCTTTTGGTTTTGAATAATTGATTGTTTCATGGTGAGCATACTTTACTAGTGTATATGCCTATACACCTATTTAGGGCTTGGTGGAAAATTGCGCCGTGAGGGTGAGTTACTCTCTAGACCTGAAGGGTGGTCGAGGGCCATAGCCTCAGATTTCTCCAGTCTTTTTCTGACCAGTAAGATTAAAAAAAAATAATAAAATTGAGTTTTGTTTCACATTTTCTGCGGCTCTGTCTGGGACCTGCTAATGTGATCCCTGTCAGAGCGGTTGGTAGTGGTAGCCAGGCTCTGTCTAGTTCTTCTGGTCTTAGTCATGGAGACTGGTATTCACATGTCCCATTAATTCATTGGGCCAATTGAGTCCAAGCCTCTTCAGTTCCCATCACTCTTCTTTCTTCCATACGTGGAGAGACCAATAGCTTCACCTCCAGCCTCTCATCTTAAATTCAAACCAGTCCCAGGAAGTTTGCTCATGTCATTCCCAGAATCCTCTTTCCTCAAACTCTAGCTCTTAAAATGGTTCCTATTCCAAAACCCGACTCAGACCCCAGTTCCATCATTCTAACCTGAAAATCATCTCTGCTTTCCCAGCACTTCTGAGTCTTTACAAATGCTGTAGCATTCCTCATCTGGTGCCAGACCTAGACTGTCTGTGATGTGGTGCCCTGTTTGTGTGCCCCCAACTTGACTGTCAGCTCCTAAAAGGGAGGAACTTGGGCTTTTAGTATGTGCATCCTTCAAGAAGCTTAGCAAATATTCCGTGCTCTGTGTATGTGTGTGTGAAGTGAATGAGATTTCTTTGAGGTCATTCAGTAAGTGAACAGTGAATAAAGTCTTTCTCTTTTATCTCATTATATCTGAAATATGCTGTCAGTGGTTTGAACCTTGCTGCAGGAGCAGCTGGTGAGTTTGAACTGCCGACCTTGTGGCTCTAACCAACTTTGCAGCTCAGTGCATTAATCAACAGTGCTACACCAGGACTGGAGGTGGAAACCAGGCACAGAAAGGTCCCTTCCTTACCCAGAACCATACAGGAAATGGAGGAAGACCAAGAGTAGGAGGATTTCCTCTGTGGTCTGGGTCCTTGGGTTTGTCTCAGTGGGGTCTTTGCCAGGTGTCTTGGACTGAATTTTGTCCCTCCAGAATAAGTCAGCTTGGCTGAGCTAAGATTCTTAGTAGTTCAGCAGTTATGTGATGACCCCTGTCATGTGAGCTGGTGTGATAAATCAATCAGTTATAAGAGGATGAAGAGTGGGGTACACCAGTCTAAATCCTGTGGCAGCCATGGCCCCACACAAGGAGGTTTCCCTGAGGTGAGGCCTGCTATGCCTTTTATCTTACAAGAGACAAAAGGAGAGAAACTTGAGCATCAGGCAGCTACTACAACCAAGAGAGAAGAGCTGGGAGTGGACCACATCCTTCAGACCCAGGCAACCTCGTGGATCCAGGGGAAGATTGATGCCCAAACACTTGGAGCTTGCCAAGGAATGCCAAAGGAGACAGACCTTCCTCCTAACTGTGAGCCAGCAGAGAGAAAGCCTTCGCTTAGGTCAGGAGCCTCGAATTCAGACTGCTAGCCTCCCAAACCATGAGAGAATAAATTTCTGGTTGCTACGGTATTTCTATTATAGCAGCAACAGATAACAAGCAGGAATGTTGTGCTGGACTGCTAACCACAAGGTTGGTGGTTCAAACCTACCAGCGGCCACTCCTCAGGAGAAAGATGATGCTTTATGCTCACAGAAAAATTTATCGCCTTGGAAACCCTATGTTGTTTTAGGTGCTATTGAGTTGGTACCGACTCATAGAGACCCTATGCAAAACAGAAACACTGCCCGGTCCTAGACCAGCGTCACAATCATCACTACATGTGAGTCCATCACTGCCACCACTGTGCCATTCCATCTCATTGGGGTCTTCCTCCTTTTCTCTGACCCTCCACTTTACCAAACATGATGTCCTTCTCCAGTGACTGGTCCCTCCTGACAATATGTCTAAAGTATAAGAGACAAAGTTTGGCCATCTTGAAAACACTATACAGGGTCTCTATGAGTTGGAATCAATGCAACGGCACCTAACAACAACAACAACAATGATAACAGATGAGGTTATAAATGGGCACGGGACATGCCTCTAAGTTTGTCAAGTCCGAGGGGCTAGGTCTTTCATAGGTAGCCCATGTTCAACTGAGTTGGTTAATACTGTCTTTCTTTACAAATGCTTAACTCCGTGCTTTTAATATCTGGTTAGTAATTTCCTTCATAAACATTACTTTAATAATTAAAAAAAAAAAAAAAAAAGCTCCTGAGGCCATTTCTAAATGCAAGGTAGTAGCAAGTGGCTAGAGTCTTCCTGGGAGGTAGTTTCTGGCACCGGGTGTGAAGCCGAGGTAATTACCAGGAGTCTTGTGTGCTTTCCTGTTCAGTTGTTTAATCATTTGACAGCATCTCACCGTGTATTACTGGGTAACCATAGTACCAGGATTTTGGCTGTGCTAGGGTAAAGGCTGTTTTGTTTTTCTCTCAGCTGGACCGGTTAAAATAAAACCTGGATGCCGTACCCTGGTCTGTTTGGAAAGATGGATTAGAACTGCAAGCCAGGCAGAACTCTGGAGTATTATTTATAAGTGGTGACTGGTTTGCCAGTGTATTTGCTGCAGCGGGTCTTGAACTTTCAATCCTATCCCTTTGTAACAATTATCTCTAAAACTGCAGTACCTTAGTCACCCGTGACTGCGCTAAAGAATGTTGAATTCTCCTGGGAGTAGTTAGAATCTTGCCCCACATAACCTTGGCCTTATGTTATCCTTCCCCTAGTCTTGCTGTTTTAGCCCTTGATGCCTTATTGTTTTGTGGAAGGAGTGGGAGAAGAATTCTCAGGATTCAGGTGAACAGGAGAGGGGCTGCCATGGAGGGGTATAGCCCAAGAGACCTTGCAGCCAGTCCTGGAGGTGAGTTTCCTCTCTCTGGGATGCATGTGCCCTCTTGAATTATCAAGCCAGGAACTACTCCTAAGACTCAAGCTTGGAGCAGGATGCTCTGGATGCAATTTAAGTCTCACTTCCCTGGCAACTACTTTTAGCCCTGTTTCCTGTTTAAGGCCATTTCTTTCCATTTCACCTGATCTTTTCCTCTTGATTGTGTGTTTCGGTGTCAAAGGGAAGACAGAGAAGCAACGTTTTGTTTCTGTGTGGTGGTTTTTAGTTGCTGTCAGGTTGTTTCCAGTCATGGCGAGCTTTTATGCAACAGAACAAAACATTGCTCCGTCCTGTGCTGTCATCATGACTGTTGGTAATTGGACAGTGTTCTGTTGTGACTCATACGGTTTTCATTAAATAAGCTTCTGAAGTCTATCACCAGTGTTTTCATCCTAGTCTGTCTTAGTCTGGAAGATCCACTGAAACCTGTTCAACGTAGGTGACCCGACTCGTATCTGAAACACCAGAGGCATAGCTTCCAGCATCACAGCAACACGCAAGCCACCATATACAACAAACTGACAGACGGTTGTCTATCTCTGTGCTCTTATTTCAAGTACCAAATACTTCCAGGGCTCCATGAGTGTGTGAACTTCCTTTGCATCATTTGAAGTTGTTGTCTGTGGTCTAATCCAACTCCTTTCTACTGAGATCTTGGTAGAGTAGGCCTTCCAGAACCAGCCGTGCTTTTATTGTCATCTTCCACTTGCTTGCCTTCTAATGAATCCTTTTTTGGATCCCAAGTATGACATTTGCATTTAGACCATAATTGGGAATGAGGCCAATGAAAGGGAAGGGCCCTAGGGGTATGGGTTTAGCTGAGGAGTTGGAGCAGTGGCTGGAAACAGGATTCTGCGGATGAGGAGGTGAACTTTGTTCTGAGGAGGAAAGATCACTAGGACCAATCAGGTCCCATCTGACAAGTGTGGCTTACCTTTCCCTGCACACCCACTCTCCTGTCTCTGTCTCTCTGGTTCCTGTGTTCTTGACTCTGTTCCCTTATCAGCCTGACAGCCTGACCCTGTTACCCCCAGGAGTCTTGCTGTGGGTGTTCTTGACCTAGTCCTACCTCCTGAAGACAAAATGCCCAGCAGAAAGGATGCAGGCCCTCTCCTACACTCTGTGTCCATTGCAAAGGAAATACGCTCTACTTTAAGAGACACATCTTAATAATTCCAAGAGAACCAGGAGAGTGCATTTGTCTACCTGTTGTTGCTGTTGCTTTCTGAAAGGGTGCCAGGAGAGGAGAGAGAAATGAAGCAATAGATTTGGTCCACAGATGGGTCACAGTTAATGCAGCTTTGTTGTGGTGGTTGTTAAGTGCCATCTAGTGGGTTGTGACTTGTAGCGACCCTGTATAGGGTTTCCGAGGAGCAGCTGGTGGGTTTTGAACTGCCGACCTTGTGGTTCGGTCTAGTGCTGATCTTACAGCGCCACACCAAGAGTCCCATCAGTGGAGCTTTGTTGTTGTTGTTGTGTGCTGTGGAATCGGTTCCGACTCATAACGACCCTGTACAGGGTTTCCGAGGCTGTGAATCTTTATGGGAGCAGAAAGCCTTATCTTTTTCCCGTGGAACAGCTGGTAGTTTCGAACTGCTGACCCTGAGGTTAACAACCCGATTTGTAACCACTATGCTACCAGAGCTCCTCAATGGAGGTTTAGGCCAGGTTTATATTGGCAAGGGAACTCTCTTATAGATAAGAATAAACACTCTTGCCAGTGTGGCTGAGGGCTGGGACCTGTTGACACAGGGGGTCAACCAGTGACACAGGGGGCCTGACCACTGGGGTCTCTGGACTTTTGTGAGGATCCAGTGATTTCACACGTAGCCACGTCTTCCTCTTCCGGCAAGGCGTGGCATACATGCATGCCTTCTGGATGATTGTCTCCTTTTCCCTCTTGCTGCCCCCACACTCCCATAGTCCCCCCATTCTTCTTAGAAGCCAGTTGGATCTAGCACTCTTATGACGGTTTGGGCTCAAGTCATGAGAGCTGTTTGATTCCTACGTCTGCTGGTCCCATGTGTCTCAGAGTAGAACTCCCTTCCATAGGCGTTTCAGTGGCTGTCATCGTATGAAGACAGATTGCGAAGTCTTTCTTCTGTGGTATCAGGTGGGAGCTTTGAACCACCAATCTTTTGGTTAGCAGGCAAGTTCTTGAGCATTACATCACCAGGGACCCCATCTTTGGGATAGAGGGGATGCAAGTCAATCCGTAGCAAAGCTAAGTTCTTCAGTTTAGATAAAGCCAATATGCTTGATTGAACAGGCTCTCCGGAGGTAGCTCAACTGAAGAGATGCTGTCTTTAACCTACGCAAAGTGATACCTGTGTTGCTTTAATGGTTTTGCTTTCTCTTTCCCTTTTCGGGATCATTAAAGACAAAATTACACCTGACTTTCAAAGTCATCATGGTGATCAAAATACTGTCATCAGAAATACAACAGAGGCTTATATACTGTTGGTTACCTTGTTGCTAGGAATGCAAATGTGATCTAAGATGAAGAAGTAGATAGCATGGGTTTGTCTTAAGCATAATCCTGAACAAAAAACCCACAAAAACAAAGTGTGTTTCTCTGGTATGTGGATTTCAGATATAGCACAGGTGACCGATTTCCTTATGCAGTTTCTCAGTTTCCTTCCAGTCAATTCTGATTCACAGAGACCCCCATGTGTGCAGATGGGAACTACTCCAAGGGACTTTCTTGGCTGTAATCTTTATGGACGTAGGTTGCCAGGTCTTTCTTCAGAGGTACCTGCCTGGGTTAGAACCGCCAACTTTTGGGCTAATTGTTGATAAGTGCTGTCAAGTCGATTCCAACTCATAGCTACCTTGTATAGAAATACCAAGGAGTTTCTGCTTAACTGTTTTGGCACCCCGGGACTTTTCATCTGATGGCAGGAAGAGAAACAGGAAGAGGCTATAAGCGAAGGTCTCTCTCTAGGGAAGGTCAGACAGTTGCTCTTTTTAGCTTTCGAGACTTTGCCAGTGCGATTACAGAAGTCCTTTTCAAAGCTTTGTTTAACTTCCTAAAATACTCTACTGACCCACTTCCTCCTGGTGGGGAGGCGTTTGTGATGCCTCCCTACCCTGAGATCAGACTGTTCATATATGTCTCAAGTTTTGAATAGTCCTCTTTAAAATTCATTTGTTGAGACTGTACACAGCAAAACATAGACACCAATATGTCTATGTGTTCGATTCAGTGATATTGATGCCATTCTTTGAGCCGTGTAAACATTCTCACCCTCCGTTCCTGAGTTGCCCCTCGTCTTTAACATAAACTCACTGCTCCCGAAGGTTTCTGTCTCACCTTTTGAGTTGCTGTTGTTAATGTGATTCCAGAGACGTAGTTCTTAGAAGAGCACAATGCTCAAGGTAAGCAGTGTTTACCTTGAGTAGTCCCTTCTGATGTCACTCAGTGGTTCTTTTGGCTTTTGGAAAGAGCTCACTGGTTAAGTCTGGTGAAATGAATTGGACAGATAGCCATGTTCCTTTCTGCTTGGACACAGATGACTCCAAAGTTCATACCTAGATTCTCTTGTCACTGATTTGCAGGTTACACGTGCAAGTGCAGTAACCACTGTATGCAGACAGGTAGGTATCCCAGGTCGTGTGTAATGCTTGGTATTTGACTGGTCCTGCTAATGATAAGGTCGGTGGTTCAAACCCACCAGCCACTTCAGCCCATACAGGGTATTTATGAGTTGGAATCAACTTGGCAGCATGTTACAACAACACAATCTTTGAGCTGAGTTGGAGGACTCTCTCACTTACGGATCCTTCCTCTTGACACAAGCAAGCCTGGCTCTTGGATAGGTACATCTAACACCTCATAGTAAATAAAGATGCTGTTATTACTCTTAATGATGATGTTGATGTACTTGCATAAAAAGAGTCATCGCCATTGAAAACCTTATGGGGCACACACCACACGGTTCTACCCTGACACACATGGGCGTCACCATGAGTTGGAATTCACTTGATGGCAAGCAAGTCCAAAACAATTAGGTTTTGATCTATTTGTTACTATCACTTCCTGAAAGAATTGTTCCTTGCCACTTCTTTACCTTTACTATCAATTATTCAGGTATTTATTCAGGGAGGAAAGACATTCACCCCAAATGGACCTTCCCTTGTGGTAATCTCCCTGAAGAGTGGTTTCCCATTCACTCTGGAAGAAGTCACCTCACAGTCTGTCTGCTCAGCCGAGGGACTGTGGAATCTAGAGTGGGCCTTCAGTGGGGAGCTTTTGTATGACTAGTTCTTCAGGCAACACAATGATTATTTTCAGGTGGTCTTTAATCTAGAGTCATTCCTAGATTTGTTGTTTGTGGATAAGCCCCATGTCAAGTATTCCTGGTTTCAAAATCTGTAGCACGAACTGTACACGTTTGTGGAGGACGTCCTGTGTGTTCAGCACTCTACCAGAGCTTGGGCTCTGTGGTGGTTGTTACGTGTCCTCCAGTTGGTTCTGACTCATAGTGACCTTTTATAGGGTTTCCAAGGAGTGGCTGGTGGGTTTGAACCACCAACCTTGCATTTACCAGTCCAGTGCTTACCCTACAGTACTACATCAGGACTCTAATATGGTTAGGTGGTGGTGGTGTTTTTAAATGACATTGAGTTGTTTCTGACTCATAGTGACACTACATAGGGTTTCTGAGGAACAGCTGTTGAATTTGAACCATTAACCTTGTGGTTCAAACCCACCTTGTGGTCCAGTACATTTATCCTACAGTATCACACCAGGACTCCACTCCCATGGTTATTAGGCTGTTGTTGTTAAGTGCTGTTGAGTCGGTTCTGACTCATTGCAACCCTGTATATGGTTTCTGAGGAGCTGCTGGTGCGTTTGGACTGCTGACCTTGTAGTTTGCAGTCTAGTGCTGATTGTACAGTGCCACACCAAAAGTCAAATGAACAGGGTTTGCCAGTGAATGGGGTAGGAAATACACAGCGATCATTGGCTCAGATGGATCATCCAGGTAGGTAGGCCTACCTGAGAGAGGAGAAGCGCTATCAGAAATTTGATTGGTGTGTGACCAGAACAGAATATCCTTCTTATGTGATCTTTTTAAGGAGCTTTGGTAGCGTAGTGGTTACAAATCAGTCTGTGAGCTGCAAGGTCAGCAGTTCGAAACTACCAGCTGTTCCGCAGGAGAAAGATGAGGCTTTCTGCTCCCGTAAAGATTTACAGCCTCAGATATACAGGGTCACTATGAGTCGAACCGACTCCATGGCACATAACAACATGATCTTTTTAAAAGTCTTTGTTTATTCACTAAATTCAGCATGCTGGGGAGATGTTATTGCCTAGATACAGCTGAAATCATTCTTTGAGAATCTGTGTAATTCTTTTTCTGTGGACAATGCCATTTAAAATGTTCACTGCCCACCCCCACCTTGTGTTTTTAATATATTTCTTTCTGTTGACACAATGCTACCTCAGGCAGAGGTCATAATGCAATAGAGTTGATTCCAGTGTTCTTTGCTAACTTAAGTTACATCCCAGTCCCATATTTCATGGCCCACCGTTATTGGATTTGAGGGACACTCTGGGCCCTTGATTGGATAAGGAAGCCACCTGGGTGTCCTTGATTGAATTTGGCAAACAGCCTGGTCTCCTTGTGGAGGACTGGGAGAAGTACCTGCATCTTGTCTTCAGTATTCCATCAGACCATTTCCTGAGTTGGAGGGATTGCTGCAGGCAGCTCAGTGCATCACTTTGATATTGTTTGCTTTCACTTTTTTTTTTTTTTTTTTAATTTTGAAGCATTGCTTATTTAAGAAAATGTAGAAAAGTTGGGAGTCCTGGTGTGGCACTGTAGGATAAGCACTGGACTGCAGAGTCAGTTTGAACTGCAGAGCTGGTGGTTCAAACTCACCAGCCACACCTCGGAAACCCTATACAGGGTTGCTATGAGTTGGAACCCACTTGATGGCACTTAGCAGCAATAACAGCAGGTATAGGTGGGGAAAGAACATGCTAATGAGGGAGAAGAAGGAGAAAAACTTGAAGCCTGTGATCCTTATCTTTGATGTTGTTATTGTGAGGTGCCATGGAGTCGGTATCGATTCATAACAACCCTGTGCACAACAGAACGAAAGACTGCCCGGTCATGTGCCAACCTCATAATAGTGGCTACATTTGAGCCTGTCTCTGCTGCCACTGTGCCAATCTATCTAGTTGGGGTCTTCCTCTTTTTCTGTGACCAAACATGGTATCCTTCTCTAGGAACTGGTCCCTCCTGACAATATGTCTGAAGTATGAGATGAAGTCTGGCCATCCTGGCTTCCAAGGAACATTCTGATTGTACTTCTTCCAACACTGATCTGCTTGCTCTTTTCACAGTCCATGGTACTTCTAATATTCTCCTCCAACACCATAGCTCAAATGCACCAATTCTTCAATGGTCTTCCTTGTTGAATGTCCAACTTTCACATGCATGTGAGGCTATTGAAAATACCATGGCTTCGATCAGGTGCACCTTAGTCCTCAAACTTTGCTCTTCAACACTTTAAAGAGGTCTTGTACAGCAGATTTGCCTACTGCAATACGTTGTTTAATTTCTTGATTGCTGCTTCCATGAGTGTTGATGGGTGATCTAAGCAAAATGAAGTCTTTGACAACTTCAATCTTTTCTCCATTTACATGGATGTTGTTTATTGGTCCAGTGGTGAGGATTTTAATTTTCTTTACATTGAGGTACAATCCATACCAAAGGCTGTGGTCTTTGATCTTCATCAGTAAGTATTTTAAGTCCTCTTCACTTTCAGCAAGCAAGGTTGTATCATCTGCATATTGCAGGTTGTTAATGAATCTTCCTTCAATCCTGATGCCATGTTTTTCTTCATATAACCCAGCTTCTCAGATTAGGTGTTCAGCGCTCAATGGTACAACAACAAAAATACAGACAGAATAAGTATGCTGAAAGAATACAACCCTGGTGCATACCTTTGCTAATTTTAAACCATTTAGTGTTCCCTTTTTCTGCTCAAACAGAATCTTGGTCTATGCACAGCTTTCTCTGAGCTCCATGAAGTGTTCCGGATTGCTCATTCTCCACAGTGTTGTCCATAGCCTATCATTCTACATTTGAGGCCATCCCTGGTGCATTTGCACAGTCAATAAAGCACAGGTAAACATCTGCTTTCAGCCAAGATCCATCTGACATCAGCACTGATAACCTTGGTTCCATGTCCACATCTGAATCTGGCAGTTCTCTGTCAATGTATGTTTGCAGTAGTTTTTGGATTATGTTTAGCAAAAGTTTACTTGTATGAGGTATTAATGATATTGTCCGAGTACCTCCATATTCTATTGGGTCACCTCTCTTTGCAATGGGCACAGTTGGCCATGTAGCTGTCTTTCAAATTTTGGGACACAGATGAGTGAGTGCCTCCAGTGCTTTGTCAGTTTGTTGAAAGATTTCAATTCCTGGGGCCATGTTCTTTGCCAATGCCTTCAGTGCACCTTGAACTTCTTCCTTCAGTATCATTGGCTCTTGATCACATGCTGCCTCTTGAAATGGTTGAACATTAATCATTTCTTTTTGGTACAGTGACTCTGGGTATTCTTTCCATCTTCTTTTGATGCTTTCTGCAGCATTCAATAATTTGCCCAGAGAGTCCTTCAATAACAAAAATCAAGGCTTGAATTTCTTCTTCAGTTCCCTCAGCTTGAGAAATGCTGAGTGTGTTCTTCCATTTTGGTTTCCTAACTCCAGGTCTTTGCACATTTTACTGTAATATTTGACTTTGTCTTCTCGAGCTGCTTTTTGAAATTATCTGTTTAGCTCATTTATCGCCTTGTTTCTTTCATTTGTTTTAGCATCTCTATGCTGGAGAGCAAGTTTCTGACATCCGTTTTGGTCTTTTCCATCTTTTTTGGCTTCTTAATGACCTTTAGATTTCTCCCTGTATGATGTTCTTGATGCCATTCCACAACGCTTGTGGTTCCGTCTTTAGCATCTAATGCATCAATATGTTCTTGAAATAGACTTTAAATGGGATATGTCCAAGGTCATATTTTGACTCTCGTGGACTTGTTTTAATTTTCTTCAGCTTCAGCCTGAACTTGCATCTGAGCAATTGATGGTCTATTCCACAGTCTGCCCCTGGCCTTATTTTGGCTGATGATATGGAGCTTTTTTACCTTCTTTCTCTACAGATGTAGTCAATTTGATTTCTGTGTATTCCATCTTATCTTTAAGAAGAATAATTTCATAATATGATAGCACTGGAATTGTTAAAGCACATTCTTCCTGTGAACGTAAACTTTGGCAATTGTCCTGCCATTTTGATGTTGTTTATAAAACAGGGTCTGCACCTAATAACCATAACTTTAGCTTTAATCTCCTAAAATGCTTGAATTTGATTTTCTTAGTCCACATACCACTGCCAGCAACAGAATGAAGCATTGGCATCCGGCACCAAACAGTTAAGTGATGTGCTTTTTATTAATGCCAGGGGAGAGAAAATTCCTGTGTGGGAGATAATCTGCAACCCTGAAATTTTACAGTAAATAATAAAAACAAAACAGTAATTATTGCAGCACATATAACTAAAAAAAAAAAAGTAGAAAGACTCTAGAAGAAATAAAAAAGGATTATCTTCTCAGACTGTACTTAAGGAATTTTGTACAATGCTAAGATAGTTGCAAAGGAGTTCTGGTAGCGTAGTGGTTACGAATCGGGCTGCGAACCTTAAAGGTCAGCGGTTTGAAACTACCAGCCGCTCTGCGGGAGAAAGATACGGCTTTCTACTCCCATAAGGATTTACACCCTCGGAAACCCTGTACAGGGTCGCTATGGGTCGGAACCGACTCGAAGTCACTTAACAACAACAAAGATAGTTGCAAGACTCTTCCAAGTTTAAAGCAGTAGCAATTAAGAATATTGCACACAATTCTGTGCCAAAGAGAACTTTTCAGTCACAGGGATGATATGGCAGGAACTCAGTTTCAGACTTTAGTCAACGTAACATTAAGACCATTTCTTTCATTTTAATCAAGAGGTGGATGAAGTGTGAAAGTGTTTCATAACTCGAGGAATCAACCCTATGAACTCGGTTGTTTTTATTTGTAAAGAACAAATATATAAATCTGTATTCTTTTAATTTTATGGTTGCTAAAAGCAAACTTAGAAGTTTAGAGAGCAAACCACTGGGGCTGTTACTATTATGGAAGAATTTGTTTTTACTGGAAACAGTTGGAAATACCTTCTGTACAGTGTGTGTAAAAAGATTCTAGGCAACATCACTGACAAATGTCAGGGAGAAATGCTATGCCTCATTAAAAAGATTTAAAAAAAAACTAATATGAAAGATTGGCATTTAAGGGGGCCAAACTATTTAACTAGTTGAGTTTTGCTAGATATTGATTCCTAAAACAATAAAAGCTCTGTGATTTTAACAATCTTTCAAGCTTTTAGTGCAAAATCACATTGATTTCCCTTTAGAAGGTCCTGGAGTTTTGCTTTTCACTGGGGAGTGCACTCTGTAATGTTGGTGATTGTATACCATCAGCCACTGACTGATACAGACCTCTCATAACAATCTGCTGTAAGTAGAAGGATTCCTGATTACATTTGGAGTTTTTGGCATTGTGAGGTGACCCAATGTTGCTTGTTCATCTCAGATTCTAGAGTTGTTTCTTTTGGAACCTTTAAAAACTGCCTTCAGACTAGTTGCTGTTGAGTAGATTCTGACTCATGACGACCCCATGTATATCAGAGTAGAACTGTGGTCTGTGAGATTGTGAGAGGCTGGTTATTTGGAAGTAGATCACCAGGTCTTTCTTTCACGGTACCTCCCTCTGGGCGGACTTGAACCCCCAAACTTGTGACTACCAGTTGAGTGCTTATCAAGTACACCTCTGGGTAGAGTGTGAAAGACATAGTCTCCTTAATACCACCCTCTACAGTGTGAAGTCTTAACCCTGCTGCATCTATACTGAATCTAGAGCCTCCCATCCCGCTTCCCTCTTTTCTTGTGAATTGGGTCAGGCAGACCTGCTCTGGCTTGAAACCCACTCTACCCTCTTGACACAGACCCTCTGTTAATCTTGGAAAGTGCAGACCAAGAAGACAGTCCCTGACTAGCAGGGTTTCTGGCTCTCAACCTGGCCTTGAGTCCCCACCTCACCTGCTGTCTGTGGAACCAGAGGGAGATGGGACTGGTAAGACAGGTTAGCTGCTTGGCTCAGGACAAATAATGTAACCTCTCTAAGTCTTCTCATTTGTAATAATAATGCTGACTTATTTGCTAGTGCTGCTGTAACCTAAATCCCACAAGTGGATGGCTTTAAATAACAAAAATGCATTTCTCACAGTGTAGGAGGTTAGAAGTTCACACTCAGGGCATCAGTTCTAGGGGAAGGCGCTGGGGGAGGGCCCTCATTTAGCTCCCATAGGGCTGTGCTCCTTCCTTGGTTGTCCCTGCTTGGCATCTGTGTGCCCTGTGTCTAGTCTACTTCTGGGTCAGATCTGCTGTTTTTACATCTCAGAAGTGGTGGGCTCAGGACACACTCCATATTGATACAGAGAAAGTCCTCTTCCGTAAAGGGGATCACATCCGGGGGTGTTGTTGTGAAGTGCCAGTGAGTCAGTTCCAACCCATAACGACCTATATAGGGTTTCTGAGGAGTGGCTGGTGAGCTTGAACCACTGACCTTGTGGTCCAAACCAAGTTTGCAGTCCAGTGCATTAACTCACAGTGCCACACCAGGACTCCGTGAGTATAAAGTTAGGATTCCAACACCTGTTCTTGGGGGATGCACTGGTGTTTTTTTTCGTTGCTGCCAGCGATTTTGTAATCACCAATATTGTCAGGTGTTTTTTTGTTGTTGTTGTTATTGTTGTTTTAGCTATAATATTGTGGTAATTAGTATTTGTGAACCTATATTAATAACTGCTTTTGAGAATGAAGTAGTAATTAAAGCAAAAGGAGAAAATCTAAAACAGGATTCTACTCAGTTAATAATCAGGCTGTAACTGTTCATACAGTATAATTCAATGTCAGACCTTCATTAGCTGATGGGGAACTCCACTGTCTACCTAGCAACAGTTTGTTTTCCCAGGATGGATTTGTACTGTTACGTTCAAATGATGAAATAGCTTTTCAGAGAAAATAATTTACGTATTATCCAATCATGGTGGCCTCTCCTCCTCACATGGAAATGACAAGTGTTTTTGCTCTAATACTTTTACTCTATAGAGGACTGGCTCCTTTTGCCTTACCATCTTTAGCACAAACTGTGTGGTCATTTGTTAACTGGACGAAATGCTTTTATCTGCCTACTGTAAAATGTAGAGGATTAATTTAAAATTTTGACATCATTTAAGATCTTGTTTTATCTCTTTGAACTGGTTGGTGGTAGCTGTTTGTTACTTTTCAACATTTCATTAAGTCAGAGGGGAGTCTGCTTGTTTAAGCACTTGCATGTTTTCACTACAACTATTGCATGGAATTTATAGGTGAGATTGAGTCCGTTCCTCAATAGAATCATTGATCCAAGAGGCTCTCTGTGTGGGATGAATCGATCAGTGAAGACAGGGTTTATCAAAAGAAGCATGCCCATTATCCCTTTGGACTTTACTTACTTACAGATTTAGAGTGGTTACTATTTATAGTCTGTCTGAAATAGCCCATATAATTTTCTTGTCTCCCATTTTGGGACAATTTTAAGAGAACATTAAGTATCTGTGTAATTGTATGTATTTCTCGTATTTTTAACTTGCCTATTCTAGGAAATATCCTCACTGGTAGTTGTAGACCTTAGCATTTTATTTGGTAGATAGCTTAATTCAGTAAAAAAAACTAACTTGTGTGTATGTATGCTGCATACTATGTATGGGGGGAGGGGGTGTTTACAAAAGTAAATAGATACTGAACCCTCAAGGGGTTCTTAGTTGGTCGATGAACTAAGAATAATGGTCTTTTTAAGTCTTCATCTGACTGGATGAGGCCCACCCACATTACTAAGAGTAGTTAGTCTCTATTACTTCAGTGGTTATTGAAGCTAACCACATTTACTTAGCTGGTTGTAGACGTTAACCACATTTACTTAGCTGATTGTAGATGTTAACAACATTTAAAAAATACCTTCACAACAGCCTCTAGTTTAAAAACCCGTCGATTCTGACTCATATCAGCCCACATGTGTCAGCGTACAACTCCATAATATTTTCTTTCTTGCTTTGTAAAGGGAAAAGCCTTTAACATGTAATTAACCTCTTTACAGCTTCCAGCCACCAGGGAGCTTTTCCTTTCCCAGAACTCTCGTAGCTCAATTGCACTGCATCAGTGATGGAAGCAGCTCCAGTCATATCTTTGGCCGCATTCACCCTTGTCTGCTCACTGACCCAGGTCCATATATCAAGGTAAACAGTTGGGCAGAAACTCTGGGTTCCTTGCCAGGTGGTCATGTCTCTTGCCCATCTTCTCAAGAAACCTGGATGGTATTGCGGAAGTTGGTCCTGTGGCTTCCTGGCTGTTGCCGGTGCTCACGGATGTAGCCATGGCCTTTGTAGCCCCTAAGTTTCTAGTTTTTTTGGAGTAGGGATGGCATATTGGCAGCCGAGATGAAAAGAGCTCTATCTTGTTTTCAGCGCCTCCTTTTTTTTTGAAGCACATCACCAGGGCTTTCTTCTGATGCACTCTGGGTGGACTCAAACCTCCAACCTTTCTGTGAATAGCTCAGCTACTCACAGATCTATTAGCACTACGCAGGGATCCACACCTGAAGTGGTAGTGGTAATATGCCATCGAGTCGGTTCTAACTCACAGCAACCCTATCATCTTTCTCCCACATAGTGTCTGGTAGATTCGAACTGCTGATGTTCTGGGTTGCCCACTTCATAACCACTACACTGCCAGGGCTCCTATACCTACATTGTTGTTGTTGTTAAGTGCCACCGAGTTAGTTCCAACCCATAGCGACCCTTCATAGGGTTTCTGAGGAGCAGCTGGTGAGCTTAAACCGCTGACCTTGTGATTCAAACCAACTTTGCAGTCCAGTGCATTAACCCACAGCGCCGCCCTAGATTAGTTTTGATTAAATAGTGGGCCTAGCCAAGTTGATACAGATACTTACCTTGATGGGTTTTCGTGTGCACATGATCATGATGCAATTTAACAGTAATGATCATAGCATTTAGAAGGCTGGAGACCAGAAAATTCCTGGGGCTAATGCAGTGTCAGGTCACGGAGAATGGTCAGCTCGGGTGACCATTGCCTTATCTGATTTACATAGAACACAGAGGCCAGAAGACCTGAGAAACCAGCCTGGTCACTGAGTCTGGGCAGCTTTAGTGAATGCTGAGATTCTCCATGGGCGGGGAGGGGGCAAGGTGGTTATCAGCTGATAAGCAAGGGGATGAGGTTTAAGTTCACCCTGAGGTACCTCACAAGAAAGTCCTGGTGATCTACTTCTGAAAAATCAGCCACAGGAAACTCTGTGGAGCACAGTTCTACTCTAGCACACCTGAGTCGGTCCTGGTGGTGTAGAAACTGCAAACTTTAAGTAGTCTCCCTTTCTAAATATGAACTCCAAGAGAGTTTCAGAAGGGATTCATGAAATGTATAGCAAGATGTGTGCTGAACTGCTAACTGGGACACTTGGAACAACCTAGAGGCAGGCAAAGATTTATGGCCAATTGGGGCAACCAGGCGATCGTAAATCTTGAACCCTGTCTGCCTTTATAGCAACTCAGTGAGCTTTGTAGAGCACACAACCACTGGGACTCAGAATAAATCACCGTCAGTCACTTAGCAGATAATTATGGGGTGCCCACCAGGTAGGAGGCTTCCCCTTTCTCTTTTATCAATATTTACAAGCATGAGATTCTTGAATCTACTCCCTGTTGCAAACACTTCTTCTTCTTCTTTTTTTTTTTTAATCTGCAAGGTTGTATTGAATCTCTTTAATCTGTATTGCTTTCTGTTCAGGAGAAAATGATTCAGGGAAAGAGCTGACCATTTGAGACGTCTTTTTCAGAGTAAAAGCATATACCAGTGTGAAGAATTTCCACTTTTAGTATCTGCCGCTATTTTTGCATGCCCCCATGAGCAATAACTATGTATGCAGTTTAGTCAATTTGTTCGTGAAAATTCTGGTTAACATGTGGATTCCCCTCCTCCCCCATCTGCTATTACGTGTGCTCTCGCAGCAGAAGTAACAGGTGTAGGAGCAGTAATAGCAAGCTGAATGAATAGCTGAAATTTACTTTATGACTGAATTAGAATTAAAAATCAGAGTTTTGGAATTTATTAGAGTTTTGTGACATTATATTTGCCTGGAGTTGAAGCTGCAAAACTGTGATTGTACAGGTGAAATTGTTACTGTCAGGGGTGATGACATTTGTGGAAGAGGAGAATTTTCCAGGTATCAGGATTGGCTGCTCTGCCCCTCCCTGCCTGCCCCCTTTCATAAACATAACTTCCCATCTACCCACTACTAACACTCCTGGTACTTGCCTCAGCCCCTTAGTTCCTGACAGGTAACCTTAAGCGATGATTCAGATCACAATCCTTGTAGGACTGTAGAAGGTTTGTTGTATGCACAAGTGGGCATTGGGGAGCCAGTGGAAGAAGCGTGGGGGACTTTCATGTGGGAAACTCCGGTTCAGTTCCCGATCAGTGTACTTTAGACGCAACCATCACCTGCCTGCCAGTGGAAGCTCGTGTGTTGTTCTGATGCGGAACAGGTTTCAGTGAAGCACCCAAACAAAGACACACTAGGAAGAAAGTCCTAACATCTACCTCAAAAAGGCAGCAGCCAATGAAAATCCTCTGGCCAACACGGTCCACCTTGGAACTGCTCGTGGGGCTGGTGCAGGTCTAGTTACCATTGTACTGAGTTGTGCACATGGCTGCCATGAATTGGGGACCAACATAATGGCAGCTAACAGCAACAGCAACATCAAGGATTGAGTTGTGTCCTTCTGAAATTTATGTTGAAGTTTTAATCCTTGGTAGTTGTAGACGTGGCGTTGTTTGTAAATAGGGTCTTTATCAGCTAAATGGGCATGTGGTCACGCTGGAGTAGGGTGGATCCTAATCCTTCTGACTGGTGTTCTTATAAAAAAGGTGAAGGGACACAGAGAGAAGGGCAGAGGAAGGCCATGTGAAGATGGAGCTACAAGCCAAGGAGCAAATGAGCTACGAGAAACTGGGAGAGACGGAAGAGTTTTCCCCTAGAGCAGGGGTGGGGGACATCGGCCTGCAGTCCATATAAGGTCCTCGAAATCATTGGGTCTGGCCCTGCCAAGACAACCGCAGTTCTACCCATCACATTGTTGTTGTTATTTTTAGGTGCCATCAAGTCGGTACTGACTCATAGAGACAGCAGAACATAACGGTGCCCGATCCTGTGCCAACCTCACTATTGTTGCCACGCTTGAGTCCATTGATGCCACCATTTGGCCAATCCATCTCGCTGGGGTCTTCCTCTTTTTCTCAGACCCTCCACCTTACCAAACATGATATCCTTCTCCAGCGACTGGTCCCTCCGGACAATATGTCCAAAGTATGCGAGACGAAGTTTGGCCATCTTGGCCTCCAAGGAGCACTCTGGCTGTACTTCTTCCAAAACGGATCTCTTGGTTCTTTTGGCAGCCCATGGCACTTTCAGTATTCTCCAACACCGTAACTCAAAACCATCAATTCTTCTGCGGTCTTCCTTATTCACTTGTCCAGTTTTCGTATGCATATGAGGTTATTGAAAATACCATGGCTTGGGTCAGGCGCACCTTAGTCCTCAAGCTGACATCTCTGCTCCTCAACACTTTAAAAAGGTCTTGTGCAGCTGATTTGCCTAATGCAATACTCATCTGTCATTTTGTCCTACTGTGATAGCTTGTGAGTTGCTGTGATTCTGAAAGCTATGCCACCGGTATTTTAAATACCAGCATGGTCACCCATGGCCATCACATTAGGGGTGAGTTAATTAAATGTTTGGAGGCACATTAAAAAAAAATTAAAAAAAAAATTTTTTTTTTTTAGCAGGCACATTTTTAAGTTGATAATTTTGTATGGCTCACGAATGATGTTATAAATTTTGGCAAAAAGGTTTCCCACCCCTGCCTGAGAACGTTTGAAGGGAGCAGGCCCTGATTCTGATGCACTTATAGGGTCTAGAATTATGAGAGAATAATTTTCTGTTCTCATTAGCCACCTACCTTGTAGGTGTTTTCTCTTTTTTAATGGAAGCTCTCAGAGAAAAAGAAAGTGTTTGACTACCAGCACATTTGTCTTTTATTTAACAAAACAAAACAAAAACTTAAGTTTGCAAAGATTTTCAGCTGAACTCTTCTTCCTCTGACCTTGGAGAGCTGGCGAATGGGGGTGTATTTTTTGTGGGAGGAAAAGCTAGAAGCAGCTGGTTTAAGAGTCTGGTGACTCTGACCCAGGGCCTGCTGCAGGCCAGTTCCCCTGACTTCAGCCACACGGTGGAAGAGAGTGTCAAATTCCTGCAGTCTGTCTGGGAAGCTAAAACACGGGCCTCCTACTCCCAGCAGATGCGCCATAGCTCTCTGACTTCAGGGCTTGCTTTGCCCTCCATGTGAAAAGCAATCTGTACTTGAATGGAGATGAATGCTCACTGCTTGCCTGGGCTCAGTGGCACTCAGGGAGACAGGGGATGTGCTTTATAAGGTGGTAAATGATAGCTTCCCAAATTTTTATGGAATATCTGCTGGTGGGTTTCTGGGTCATTGAAGTAAGACAGAGGGAAGATACCTTCACTTTCCAAAGTGGAGGCTGGTCATGACTTCTGTCTGCTGGCTGCCACCATCGATGAGGAGGAGAGCCTGGTGAACTAGCTTTGTGCGTTCTCATCTGACTGCAGGCTTGTCAGATGACAAGAGGTTGTGTAAATGTCTTAGGTCCTTGGCTAGAACTGTTTCTTTACTTGGCATCTTCCCAGATCATGTTCATCTTGTGTTTAAGACTGATACAGTTACAGAACTGTGGAAGATGAATTTCTTGATTCTTCAAATTCACCAGCCACTCCTTGGAAACCCTATACAGGGTCACTATGAGTCACTATGAGTTACTATGAGTCAGAACTGACTTGATGACATTGAACAACAACCACAAGACTAGTGTTTGACTACAGAGCTGCCATAGCCAACTTGACCCAGAACACTGTCTGCCGTATGAGGACCCCTCATGTGTCGCACGCACCAGCTTGCTGACATGGCTGATCTGAGGTTCCTCAGCTCTGCAGCTGTGCTTGGTTGTACGGCAGCAGTTGGCCTAAGTTGTCACCATTGGTTTACATTTTGTCTGGTTCCCCAAACTAGCACAAAGCCCAACCCTCAGTGTTGTTTTTGTTGTTATTTGCAGTTGAATTAATTCCAACTCATAGTGACCCTGGATAGGGGTTTCCAAGGAGTGGCTGGTGGGTTTGAACTGCCCACCTTGTGGTTAGCAGTCTAGTGCTTCTCCTACAGTGCCACACCAGGACTCCGTAGGGCATGCTGACAGATGGGCAGTCCCAGCAGAATTTCAGCCCACAGTCATTTCCCAGTAAACATTAAATGAATGATTGCTTTCTTTAAACAGGGCATGAGAATCCCTCTGTAGAATCTCTTGGCTCCAGCCTTGCTTTTTTCCTGGTTCATTTGCATTCTTATCTGTTCTTAGGTTTGGCCGGTGCTGTTGTCAGCTGTACCCCTGACTTCTTCTAGCACGGAGTCAGCATTTCTGGGCAGAGCCAGCATATGTGGGGTCGGTAATCTTTCCTGCTAGGACAGACCCCAGTCTGCCTACGAGCCTCCTCGTGGGTTTCAAGAGTGGATCTTTGTTTCTGGATGTGCCTCAGGGGACTGAATGCAATAGTCAGACTCCCATGTGGGCCTTTGTACACACGCATTTATAATACCATCAGCACAGCATACAGGGCTCAGTGCCTCATCCTGTCCTGTGTTTTGCAGAGTTTTAGGTCTGTAGAAAAATGTGCAGAATGCACCCCTTTTCCCCACTGCAGTTTCTTCGATAATTAACACCTTGCATTCCCCAGTACCTGCATTACAGCTGAACCAATATTGATACACTATGATGAACTGAAGCCCATATCTCATATTAGGGTTCACTGTCTGCTGAACGGCCACGTGTCTACCATGCAGCATGGTTCACTGCCCTAACGTGCTCTCTCTCGCCTCTTCTCTCTCCCTGGTCTTTTGGAAACCACTGATCTTTTTACCATCTTTGTAGTTTGCTTTTTGTAGGGTTCCGTAGAGATGAAAACACGTAACTTTCCCCTCAGAAATCGGCAATTCAGATTTTTCCATCAGAACCATATGGAGTCCCTTAGACACCGTGTTGCGGTGGGCTTGTTAACCGCCTTTAGGCCTGTCCATGGGATTCACAGTTCTTTAGTTGCGCCTGTCCTGTCTTCCAGGGAACCTTTCCACATCACCTTCCCCATCTTCCTCTGTTAACGCCTGCCAATCCGGACCATATTTGGCCATAGCTGATTTAGGAGACCTCCCCAGAGAGGAGCTGGAGAATGCCTGGGTTTGGTATGTGTGTTCAAGAAATATTCCAATAAGATGACCCCAGATGACCCTCAGAAGGATTCAGTCATGAGTAGAGGGGTGAGAGATCTGGTCAGTGTAGATGAAGGTATCTTTTCTCCAGGAATGGGGCTGTAGTGGGCCTTGGTGGACCACTGACCTAACTCAAGTGCTTCCAGCCTGAGAGAATTCAGCTTGGTCCCCAGGAGATGGGTGTGGACCATCTTCTACCCACAGGTAGACCCAACACCAGAGTGGAACAATGGGACACAGCCACATGTGATGATTTCGAGACAGGCTGAACAGCCACCGTCTAGCTCTTTTGGGTGACACGAGCCCTTTCTTAAAGGATTCACTTTATTCCATCCCTGTGACCCTATCTCTGGTCTCTATATAGCCCAAGACCAGTTTGAGCTTATTGATGTATTGCCTCATTTCTATGCTGAGCCACCCAGTCCCACCTGAATGGGAATGAGGACCCCCTTTTTCAGATGTACTTGCTAATGTCTACACCTACTGACTTAGGACGTTTGGAATTTGACCATTGGTATTCACCTCCCTCTGGGCTGTCTTTGAGGTGCTGCTACAGAGGAGCGCAGGCCATGGAAGGGAAGGGAAGCTGTACCTTGGCACCGTAGTCCTGAGGACGGAGGTGTGCGTCTGCTGTAACCAAAGCTTTTAGGAGGTTCTCCTTGTCCTTCTTGATGCTCTGGCTGGGGAGGGTGTCTTTGCTGTCTTTATGAACTGTCTTAACCGTCATTTATTTTAACATTACCTTATTAGGAAAAGTTTGTGCTTTTCTTGTCACTTTGGCATTGTTAATGGTCATCGTGTATGTTTTGTGCTGATCTAGAAAGTGTGACTGTTTTCAGAAAGCTCTGAATCTGGGAATTTTTGCTTACATTTTTCTTTCTTTTTTCCCTTTCTGTTCTTGTGGTTTTGAACAGTTGGTAATGTGTTAGGTCTTTACTTTACTTACCAATTTTGAGGCACAAGGTATGAAAGATTCCCTGGAAGAGACAATTACTTTGAACTTTTTATTTAAGAGGAGTCAGCTCATCATATGATCCTAGTTACTTGGCGCATGCCAAGGTGACATCACCGAGTGCTGAGTTTGCACTGTGTGCCTGGGTACTCTCATGCCAGCTTTTAATAGACTTTATGGTATAAATATATCACCCCACTGTACAGTTGTAAAGGCGTCCTGATGGTGCAGTGAGTTGAGCATTGGGCTGCTAACTGAAAGATCAGGGGTTCAAACCCACCAGCCACTCCACCGAAGAAAACGGAGGCAGTCTGCTCCTGTAAAGATCTATAAACTTGGAAACCGTAAGGAGTAGTTGTACTCTGTCCTAGAGGGTAGCTGTGAGTTGGGGTGGGTGCCCTAGAGAAGAAGGATTAGGAGGATAGGCCCAGCTCAGACAGCTTGTTAAGTGACAGAGATGGAATTGAACCTGGGTCTACACCACTCCACATGACACCATCTTAGGGGTCTCTGCTCATCATATTAAGATACCTGAAGCACCTGGGGGAAGCTGGAGGGTTTGGTCACTTGATTCTGAGACTCCCAGAAGGAAATTACCTCATGATTTAAGACTGAGGATGGGATACCTAACACCGTTACTGCCTCCCCGTAGCCTTCAAATCTCAGAAGTGCCGGTGACGCCTGGGTGAGCCCTCAGAGGAGAAAACACCCACATGGTGGCTGTGAAAGAGGAGACAGGTTTCAGATGCAGGACACAACTCCTCTCGTGGTCCCAGGCTGTTCTGCGCTCATTCTGACAGTGTCCCGTTGGCTTAGTCCACCTCACTTCACCTCACTTCTTCCACTGGGGACCCCTCCATCCCTGCTGGTCTATCGACTGTAGTCACCCACACTCCCTGTCCTCACAGACCTGCTGCGCCTGTGTAAGGAAGGGTGTGCACTCGACACCCACGTCCTCAAACTGCTCAGCCTCAGCCCTTTTCATTGGCTGGTGGAGTTTCAGGTAAATCAGCTTGCTTTTCGAGGTATAGATTAGCATTGACCCAGATAAGAACTTGTTTGTAAGAACACAATGTATATTTTGCCCCACCTTATCTGCGTCATCTATTCCCAGGTTACTGCAGTGGCCCCCTAAGTGTCCTCTCTGCTTTTGCCACCCCACCCCACCCTCAGTCTGCTCTTCACAAAGCAAACAAGGTGATGTTTTTAACAGGTGTGTCAGAGCTTGTCCTCTCGTCTCACCTCCAATGGCTCTTCCCTCATTCAGGGTCCAGTCCGAGCCCCCCTACCTTCATAACCCCATCCCTGGCTCCCAACTCCACCTCAGTGCTCCTAAATTCTGGGCAGTTCCTCCTGGATGCTGACTCCCCTCAGCCCCTCAGATTGTTTACTTAGATGTCGTCTTATTTAAAATCCCTGTCCTCCTCTTCCTGCCCACCTCCTCTGCTTACTTCAGCCCCATTTGCTATACTCTATGTTGTTTGTTATCTGTCATGCCCTGTCATGGTTTGATCTCTACAGAGAGTAAGTCTTTTTGCTCAGTTGTTGAGTCTTTGCCCCTGGCGTCTACCTGGCAGGTAGCAGGTGCTCAGGGAATAGATGTTGCAAAGATTTGGCTGGTGCTTTTAGATTCTGACATTGCAGCTGCCGAGTTGCGCCTCCTTCCACAAAGGAATGAAATGCTGCCTGCTCTGATGCCATCCCTCAGATCGACTGTCAATTGTGCATTATGATCTAGGAGATTTTCATTTTTGAAAGCAGGTAGCCCGGCCTTTCTTCCAAGTCCATCTTAATCCAGAAACTCAGCTGAAAGCTGTCCAGCATCGTAGCAACACGGAAGCCTCAGCTGATAAACGCTTACGGCTGTGTTTTTGGCGCATTGATTGGGAATCAAATCCAGGTCTCCCTCATGGGAGGTGAGACATCTACTGCTGAAACATCGGTCCCTCCCATAGGCGCTGATGTAGGTGTACCAAATTATTAGCAGCGGAATGTTAATCTTTATGTCTACGGGATGGTATTTGGTTTATGTTGGTGCTTTTTAGCGCAGCAATTCTCAATCAGATTGTTGTGATACATGGATGTGTGGTGAGCATATGATAGTGAGCATATGAAGTAAAGTTTGTGAATTGTTAGAGAATTGAAACATACACTAGGGTGTTCATTATTTAAGGTTATGTCATCCTTGCCAACTTGTAATGAGTAGGGACAGAGGGGTGACCAGAGTCTTCTCTGCTGAACTCTCATTTGTAAATACCTCGAGAGTTCCATCTGTAGGGGTGTATGGGAAAAAGATACAGATCAAGACCTGCTCTCCTATTACAGACAATCATGACTTCCTTAGTTATCTTAAATATCCCTTCACTTAAAAAAAAAAAAAAAAGTTTTATTTTGAATTATGTGAT
>NW_006408700.1:6550643-6563585 GCF_000296735.1 Chrysochloris asiatica
ATTTTGATTTTTTAAAATGAAGAGCTTGGGGGAAGTGGGCTTATTATTTGGCTCTGAGGGAGTTTCAGCCATTGGAAATTATTTACTCTTAAAAAAAATGTATTTTAGGGAAATACTAGTAATTTGGTGTGATGGGTTGAATAGTGTCCTTTCCAAAAATTCATATCTATCCCAAACCTCAGAATATCACCCTATTTGGAAATGGAGCCTTTGCAGATGGAATTTAATTAAGTTGAGATGAGCTTGTGTTGTACTAGGGTAGACCCTAAACCCAATGAGAAGAGGGAGCGATTGGAGTGTTACAGCTACAAGCCAAGGCTTGGTAGAGGCCACTAGAAGTCAGAAAACCTTGGAAAGGTTCTCCCTTAGAACCTTCAGAAAAAATCATGGCCCTGCAGACCTCTTGAATGTGGACTTCTAGCTTTCTACACTGTGAGAGATTAAATTTCTATTGTTTTAAGCCACACAATTGGGAGTTCTTTGTTGGGGCAGCTCTAGGAAACGAATGCTCATGAAATCAAACCTTTTGCTAAGAGTGTTGGAATTGAAATACCATGCTCTGATTTGAGTTCGTGCATCCTACCCTAACTCCATGAAATGATTGAGCCCTCCAGCATGATGCCCATTATTAATTACAGTGACCACCCCCCACTCCTCTCTTGCTGGTTCTATCCACCTTTTTATTGTCTCTTCCTGGCATCCCATGTACTGTTCTTGGTCTTGACTTCAGTGTCTACCCTCTGGCATTCATGGCCCACCACAGATGGTTTTCTTAGTTTATTTACTTGTTTTGTTAGAATGCGTCTTCCTTTCCTAGGGGGTAAATATATTAAGACCTAAGACCTGACGTATTATGTCTTAAACTATCTGTTCTCTAATCCTTGATGGACAGTTCTGGGTGTACAGGAGTTGAGGTTGATCCCACTTTCTCTAGGATTTTGGAGTCATTATTTCCTTGGCTTCTAGCAGTTGGTGTTGCAATTAGGAAGCCTGATGACATCTGTTTGTCTGTCCTTCTGTGTGTGAGACCCATTTTCCTTCCAGAAGCTCTCAGAATCTTCCTTCATCCTGATGTTCAGTTTTGTCACAGTGATAAGTCATCAGCTAGACTGGACCTTTCATTAAGTGAAGAAAAAAAAAAAAATTCTTCAGGTGCTAGAGCTTTAACATTTTAACATTATAATATTACTCAAACATGTACCGTCTTAACACCACATAAGAGGCACATATTTAAAATTATGTTAAAAATCGAAGTCAGGTGTCAACTCCTGATGCGTGTGGTTCTTCCAGTTATAGGGTCAAATCAAAATTGCAAATGAAGCACAAACTGCAAACAGTGCAACTCACATGCGCAGTGGCAGGTTCCTATGTGGCTGGTTTCATTCACTTTGCAACAGGCCCGAGGTGTGAAGGCGGTGGCTCAGTATCTCTCAGGGCTGCCTTGGGCTTCACTTGGTGTGAATCCATCAACTATGTACACAACCTGCCCTTTGGCCGATTTCTCATTCACCCGTGACAGTCAGCAGAGCTCTGCTGGATGCCTGTGTGTAAAGGGAGAACGGAAACTGGCAAGGCATGGTTATGGATGGTCAGCCAGATGGCTTTTGCAGCATGCTTGCTTACCAAGCTTTTGGGATTCTCATTAAAGTGGAAACATGAAATTGAAATATTTTCATAGAGAGCTCACATAACCCTGAGGATCTCATTTGCCCCATTCTTTTTGTTCCGCTTCCTGCCCATTGTTTCCCACAGCAGGTTCAGAGACAGACAAGGTACCAGAGAACTGTGGATTTCTCAGATGAGTGTTCTAAAAGATCCTAACAGGCTGCTGTTTGCCAATTCTCACCCCACCCTCGTGTGCCCAGCTGTTGCGATTTCCCGGGTTCCTCCAATTCTCTGTTATTTGGCTGTAGTCCTGAGGTGGGGCTGCTGAAATCATCAATTCCCGGAGCTGTTGAGCACTGTCTCACCCAGCTTGACAACCACAAACCAGTTTCAAGCCCAATTTTAGCATGAGCATTCCTGCCCACCCCTTTCACGTGATGCATAGGGATGACCATTTATATATATTTTAAAAGGGTATGTGGTTAAGTGCCATTGAGTTGGTTCTGACTCATGGTGATCCTGTGCAGGGTTTCCGAGGAGTGGCTGGTAGGTTTGAACCTTGTGGTTAGCAATCCAGTGCTTTATTTGCAGTGCCACACCAAGACAGGGTTACAGAGTATAATTTCCAGTGATCTGCAGGGGGCCCGGTTGTGTTAGACTGCTTTGGTTGTGTTTCTGCATTACCCAGCTCCAGGCCCTTGTAGACCAGCCTACATCTGGCTATGCCCTGTCCTAACTACTGTTTTTATATGGTCCTCATTTTTTCTCATTTATGTTGGCAGTTTGTTTCCTGAATTCTTCTGTAGTTTTGTTTATGTTTTCCGTGATTTCTTCTTCATTTTCTTCATCATGCTCTCAATCTGTTGAATGTGACTAAATAGCATTCTTTTGGATTCCTTATCAGGTAGTTCTGAGACCATTTCTGGGATTATATGTTCTAACTCTGTATTTTGGCCATGTTTTTGAGGCCCTCTGTCTTGTTTTTTCTTGTAAGCTGAATTGATCTGTTTCCTCTGAGGCATTGTGTTTCTGTTTATCAGATAATTGTATGTTGGTGTGTTCTCAGGCACGCACCACGTGTCTCCTGGTGGATGTGGTAGAGACTAGAAGTGTAGTTCTCTGTTTACTGTTTGTATATCATAGTTCAGGGCGGCATTATGCACCCCCAGGCAGGGGTGTTCTGCTTGGTGCCCACCCACAGACTGAGCAGAGGCGGTGCAGGGTACAGGACGGGGTGCCACTGGTCATGGGCTGCTGAGGACTGGTCACATCCCCAACTCCCATCAGGCTCAAGAACAAGAGAACTGCAACCTCTTGCCAACAACTTCCAGTTGTGTCCTATGCCTGCCAACCGCTGACTGGTCAGCCACTCACTAAGGCTCAAGATGGCGGCTCCACTCTACTCCAGCCGACAGCTCACCCACTCTTCTTCCCTCTCACGGCTCCTGTTCTGCTTCCTCTTTCAGTAGGCTCTCAGTCCACCTCTCTGTCCTAACCTCTGAAGCTCAGGGCTGCAAGATCATCATCTATATGTAGTGTAGTGGGTCTCTAGGTCTTTGTTGCAACGGATCGGCTCAGTGTATCTTGTCTATTCCATTGTCTTCTGAAGATCATGTTCACGTCTTGTCTCCAGAGCCACTGTTTGGAGTGTGTTTTCATTATGGGAAATCACCCAAGCACAAAGAGACTGGTAAACCACAGGGGACATCAAGTATTTACTCCCTTGTGAGTGATTTGACTTCTCACCTAAGTTGTTTAGTGACATTGCTTTTAAGACTGGTTTACAGAAGACAGCTGGACAGTGAATAAGGAAGACTGTAGAAGAATTGATGCCTTTGAGTTATGGTGTTGGAGGAGAATATTGAAAGTGTCATGGGCTGCCAAAAAAACCAATAGATCTGCTTTGGAAGAAGTGCAGCCAGAGTGCTCCTTGGAGGCCAGGATGGTCAAACTTCGCCTCTCATACTTTGGACACATTGTCAGGAGGGACTAATCACTGGAGAAGGATATCCTGTTTGGTAAAGTGGAGGGTCAGAGAAAAAGAGGAAGACCCCCAATGAGATAGATTGACCAAGTGGCAGCATCAATGGACTCAAGCGTGGCAACAGTAGTGAAGTTGACCCAGGATCGGGCAGTGTTTCATTCTGCTGTGCATAGGGTCGCTATGAGTTGGTACTGACTCAATGGCACCTAACAACCACCACCACCACCACAACAACAGAAGACAGAGCTAAGTAGAGCTCCAATCGCATTTAGAATATGTCCACACATTAAACCAATTGCATCCTGAGTTTATACAGGAGTCTGTACTTGATACTCATGAAAACCCTGGGTGTTACACAATAGAACTGCTACATAGGGTTTTCTGGCCTCTAATCTTCATGGAAGCAGATCTACAGATCTTTCTTCCATGGCAGGTCTGAACCACCAACCTTAAGGTTAGTTGTTGTTGTTGTTAGGTACAGTCAAGTTAGTTCTGACATACACCAACCCTCTGCGTAAGAGACTGAAACACTGCCTGTCCCTCTGCCATTCTCACAATTGTTGTGTTTGAGCCCATTGTTGCTGTCACTGTGTCGATCTGTCTTGCTGGGGGTCCTCCTGTTTTTCACTGACCCTCCACTTTCCCAAGCATGATGTGCTTCTCCAGATCAGGACTGATCTCTCCTGATAACATGTCTGAAGTATGAGAAACGAAGTCTCGCCATCTTTGCTTCTAAGGAACTGCACTTCTTCCTACACAGATTTGTTTGCTCTTTGCCAATACCATAATTCAAATGCATCAAGTGTTGAGTGTAAGCCATGTGATTACTATGAAGTAGGATTGACTTTAATGGTGATGGGTTTGGTGGTTTTGGTATTTAATACCAGATGCCATCTTTGCTTTCGAAGTCACTCCCATGTGGCGCTCCATTGCTCACGTCTCTCCAGCCTTCTCACTTAGGATTTGTTTCGGCATCACTGGCATGTATTCCTTGTTCCCACCTGCATTCAGAGTCTGGGTCCTCCTATACTACCACACAGCCCTGAGCATTAGTATTGCCCCACAGCAAAGGGGGCCCGAGGCTGCCTCTTGAGACCCTAAGCATAACTCTGTTCTCCTCTAATGGTTTGTAGCAGATCTCAGGGGCCTGTTCATCTGGTAATATCAGCAGGAGAAAGAGAAAGAATGAGTGTGGGTGAGGCAATCAGCCATGGCACAGCTTGGGAGAAAGTGTAGAGTCTACTGATAATTATAATTAGTCAGCAAAGACCTGGTTATCAGCTTTCCGCCTTGGAAAACCAAGCCCAAGTTGCTAATGGTGGTGGTGATGTTAGCATCCACTCACGATGGACCTTAGGAACAGCAAAAGGAAACAGTGCCCTGGTCTAAGTTATCTTCATGCTTGTTGGTATGTTTGAGTCCCTTGTTGTAGCCACTGTATGTTCGGAGTGCCTTCTAACCTAGGGGGTCTATCTTCTAGCACTATTGCAGACAATTTCTGTTGTCACCCACAGGGTTTTCATTGGTTCTTTTGACCTGCCTTTCTAGTCTGTCTTAGCCTGGAAGCTCTGCTGAAATGTGGCCATCATGGATGACTCTGTGCTATTTGAACTACTGGTAGCATAGCCTCCAGCATCATAGCAATATGCAGGTCACCGTAAATTAGTGGATGGTGGTGGTGGGCACAGTGATAAAGGTCTCAAGATGCACGGTGTTATCTTCCCTCCTATCCAGTTCCTTTGAGAGGAGAAGGTACACTGCTTCCCAATGTCTGGGCTATGGAGTGGGTGGAGTGTAGAGTAGTGTTGTCCAGCAGAACCTTCTGTGGTGATGGAAATGTTCCATATCCTTATGGCCGGAACAGCAGCATGTAACAAGAGGCACTGAATACTTCATTTTATTTCATTTTCATGGACTGGTATTTAAATGCCATTCATGGTTGCCATGTTGGACAGCACAGATCTCAAGGGTTGGGGAAAGTGGGTCAGACGCAGCACCTGAAAGCAAGCTGCTGCAATCCTAATGAGAGCGAGCTCTGAGGGTACCTCCCACGTGGGTGGCACAAGTCACAGCCCGTTTCACGGACTTGGCAGGACATCACCACAGTGTGAATGATGTCTGCAGGGACACCCATTGCTGTGCTGTTCTTGGAGGACATTATTCACTTGTTGTTCTTTTATTTCCTTTAAGAATAGCAAATGCTGAATTCCCCTTAGCTGTGTGATTCTTCCAGGGTCTATATCCTGCGCTCTAGGCTCAATAGGCTGTTCTGTGAACTATGACCTCAATGTATGCTCTGTGTCCTCACAAAGTTTCCATACTGAACCTAAATGGCTGCTGAGTTTATTGGAGAGGGGGAAACAAAGCAGGTGTTGTATAGACTGCTAAACAGATCAATGCTTCTGGATATTATTGGGTTTGCCTGGCTTTTCTTGAAGAGTCAGCTGAAACTGGCTCTGGGTGTTTTGGCCTTATACAGCAGCATTCGCAGACAGGCAGTTTGTGCCCAACTCTGCCTCACAACCTGTCCGCCATTGCTTTAACCATTCGTTGGACCAAGGAGGGACTGACTGTAGGTTATCTATCTGCACAGTGGCTTCTTATGGTCAGTGATTTGCTTTGTAATCTAATGAATTTCTTTGTTGGTAGTTTAGTCTCTGATGGCCCCTTCATAGGAAGCTCTAGTGATGCAGTGGTTAAGTGCCTGACTGCTAACTGCAAGGTTTCGTGATCCAAACTTAGCAGCTGCTCCATGAGAGAAAGATGTGGTGGACTATGACTGTAAAGATTACTAATGGGCAGTCTGCTCTTTCCTGTAGGGTCCTGATGAGTCAGAATTGATTTGACAGCAATGAGTTTGGTTGGTTTTTTGGGGTGCCTTCATTATGGCAAACCCTCAAGGCCAACTGAGACTACACTTTTTCCCAACTAGCATGACTGAGGATTTAGAATCACATTCCTGTTTTACCTGAGCCTTTCAATAAGGATCTTAATTCTTCCTGTATAGAAATAACGATCAGAGCTCAGTAGTGTTGGCCATAGGATTGATATTTGAAGGGAAATTCAGACTGTCAGTTCCAGTAAGAATGGAATTAACTGATGATGGAATGTTTTGATGTCCCTCGTGTTCTAAGAAATTGATAGCAATTCACTAATTTAATATTCACATCAACCTTGTTGTTGTTAAATACCGTGGAGTCGGTTCCGACTCATAGTGACCCTGCACAGGGTTTCTGAGGATGCATATCTTTAAGGGAGCAGAAAGCCTCATCTTTTTCCCGTGGAACAGCTGCTAGTTTTGAACTGCTGACCTTGAGGATAGCAGCCCGATTCATAACCACTACGCTACCAGAGCTCCTTAGGAAGTCGTTATTTCCTTTCCCGTATTTATAGCTGAGAAAACAGAGACCAGAGAGGTTAAGAAACTTGCCCAGAATCACACTGTGAGTTGGTAGCAGTGCTGACCTTTCACCTAGGATGTCTTGGCCCCAGAGCCCATGTTCCTGGCTATCCGCTAGCCTTCTGGTTAAAACGCTGAAACTTCCCACTTCTATAGTATCAGTTCCTGTTAATAGGTCAGTCAAGTATCAATATGAGCATTATGTTAAGGAAGATAAACATTCACACTGATAAATGTTGATTTTGAAGTGTTGTATATATTCAACATCTGAGCAAAAGGGTCTTAGACTGGGTTCTCCAGAGAAGCTTTTATATGTATATATCAGGAGGGACCAGTCCCTGGAGAAGGACATCATGCTTGGTAAAATGGAGGGACAGCGAAAAGGAGAAAGACCCCCCAATGAGATAGGTTGACACAGTGGCAGCACCAATGGGCTAAAACAGCAATGTTTTAGGACTGGGCAGTGTTTTGTTCTGTTGTGCATAAGGTCACTGTGATTTGTACCAATTCGACAGCCCCTAACAAAATAACAAAAGAAGTTTATATCAAGGAAATGGCTCACATAGTTGTAGAGGTGGGAGAGTCCCTAGTCTGTGGGTCAAATAAACCAAGATCAGCAGATCGGAAGGAAGCCGGGCTGGTAAGATGGCGGGCTACTGATGATAACTAGGATCAGTAGGCAATGGGGTAGGCCACTGGCTCAAGTCCAAGGAATGGATGTTGGATGACCAGCCAGATGCAGGATCCAGACCAAACAGAAAGCCAAGCAAATGTCCTGTATGTTGGAAGCAGGCCACAACCTCAAGAAAACTTCCTTTTAGTTAATTGGCTGCTCACAGCAGAGCTCCTCACGGAGGTGTGGATCTTATCATGAGGGATTCCTACACATTAACTGTGCCAAACCACTGAGAATCTTGGTCCAGACACATTGACAAAACCATCACAGACTCTCCTGTGGACATTCTCCACAGAAAGAGGAATAAATCCCTTCCTGTTGCCATTGAGTCTATTCTGACTCGTTGATGAGAGGTACACAAGAAGGCTGTACCTGGATCAGTTCCTGCTCATGGGGAACTAGTGTTCATTGGGCTGGGTGCGTGTATGTGTGATAGTCTGCAGATTTGTGTTGGGGCAGGAAAAACAATAAAAGAAAAAAGGCCAAGAGTTTTCCCTTCATATATGCATTTAACAAGAAAGGAAATATTCAGGAAGCCATCTTTGCACAAGGAGATCCCATGATGAGAGCTTATGTAGAGCAGTGACAAACACTCCCTCTGTTCTAGATGCCCCTCAGCCCTTCCTTGTGGCTAGGAGAAGCTGGGGTACAGGTGGCTCCCCACAGAAAGATAAATGCAAAACATTAGGGCTCTCCTCATGCTGTTTGAATTTGATGTTTAAAGTCCTGTTCTGAGAGGGAGAGAGAAGACTCAGGTGACAGAAGCTGGTGTTGTTGTTATGAGGTGCCAATGAGTCGGTACCAACTCATAGCGACCGTATGCACAGCAGAACGAAACACTGCCCAATCCTGGGCCAACCTCACTATCGTTGCCATGCTTGAATCCATTGATCGGTCACTCTGTCAATCCATCTCGCAAGGGGTCTTCCTCTTTTTCTCTTACCCTCCACCATACCAAACATGATATCCTTCTCCAGAAAATGGTCCTCCCTGACAATATGTCTGAAGTATGAGAGACGAAGCCTGGCCATCCTGGCCTCCAAAGAACACTCTGGCTGTACTTCTTCCAACACAGATCTGTTGGTTCTTTTGGCAGCCGATGGCACTTTCAATATTTTCCTCCTGCACCGCTACTCAAAAGCAGTAATTCTTCTATGGTCTTCATTATTTACTACCCAGCTTTTGCATGCATATGAGGTTATTGATAATCCCATGGATTGGGTCAGGTGCACCTTAGTCTTCAAGCTGACATCTTTGCTCTTCAACACTTTAAAAAGGTCTTGTGCAGCAGATTTGCCTAATGTGATATGTAGTTTGATCTCTTGACTGCTGCTTCCATGAGTGTTGATAGTTGATCCAAGAAGAATGAAGTCCTTGACAACTTCATTCTTTTCTCCGTTGATAAGAATGTTGTTGATTGGTCCAGTGGTGAGGATTTTTGTTTTCTGTACATTGAGATGTAATCCATACCGAAGACTGTGGTCTTTGATCTTCATCAGTAAAGAGGACTTAAAAGTCCTCTTCACTTTCAGCAAGCAATCTGCATATCACAGGCTGTTAATGAGTCTTCCTCCAATCCTGATGCCACATTTTTCTTCATAGAACCCAGCTTCTAGATTATTTGCTCAGCATACAGGTTGAATAAGTATGGTGAAAGAATACAACCTTGGCACACACCTTTCTTAATTTTAAAACATTCAGTGTTCCCATGTTCTGTTGGAACAACTGCCTCTTGGTCCAGATACAGATTCCTCATGAGCACAATTAAGTGTTCCGGAATACTCATACTTCGCAGTGTTGTCCATAGCTTGTCATGATCCACACAATCGAAAGCCTTTGTGTAGTGAATAAAGCACAGGTAAACATCTTTCTGGTATTCTCTGCTTTCAGCCAAGATCCATTGGCCATCAACAATGATATCCCTGGTTCCACATCCTCTTCTGAATCTGGCTTGAACTTTTGGGAGTTCTCTGAAAATGTATGCTTGCAGCCATTTTTGTATTACCTTTAGTAAAACTTTACTCACATGGGATATCAAAGATATTGTCTAATGATTTCTGCATTCCGTTGGGTCACCATTCTTTGGAATGGGCACAAATACGAATCTCTTCCAATCAGTCGGCCAGAAAGTTGTCTTCCAAATTTCTTGGCAGAGATGAGTGAGTGCCTCCTGTGCTGCCTCATTTTCTTGAAAGATTTTCAATTTGTATTCCATCGATTCCTGGAGCCTTGTTCTTTGCCAATTCCTTCAATGTACCTTGGACTTCTTCCTTCAGTATCATTGGCTCTTGATCATATGCTACCTCTTGAAGTGGTTAAACATCAACCATTTCCTTTTGGTAAAGTGACTCTGTGTATTCCTTCCATCTTCTTTTGATGCTTTCTGCATCATTCAGTAATTTTCCCAGAGAATCCAATAATTAAAATCAAGCCTTGAATTTTTTGTCCAATTTCCCCCAACTTGAGAAATGCTTACCGTGTTCTTCCCTTTTGGTTTTCTGACTCTAGATCTTTGCACATTTTGTTGTAATGTTTGAGTTTGTCTTCTCAAGCTGACCTTTGAAATTGTCTGTTAAACTCTTGTACCTCCTCATTGCTTCCATTTGCTTTCGCATATCTGCACTGGAGAGCAAGTTTCAGTGTCTCTTCTGACATCCATTTTGATCTTTTCCTTCTTTAATGACTTTTTGCTTTCTTCTTGTATGATGTCCTTGATGTCATCCCACAACTCTTCTGGTCTTTGGTCTTTAGTGTTTAATGTATCAAATCTGTTCTTCAAATGATCTCTAAATTCAGGTGGAATATATTCAAGGTCATGTTTTGGCTCTCGTGGACTTGTTTTCATTTTCTTCAGCTTCAGTTTGAATTTGCAGTGGAGTAATTGATGGTCTGTTCCACAATCTGCCCCTGACCTTGTTTTGAAGGATGATATGGAGCTTTTCTATCGTCTCTTTCTGTGTATTCCATTTGGTGAGTGAGGTCCATGTGTATAACCGTCTCTTATGCTGTCTAAAGAAGATATTTGAAATGAACAAATCATTGATTTTGCAGAATTCTATCATGCGATCTCCAGCATCATTTCTATTACCAAGGCCATATTTTCCAACTACTAATCCTTCCTCTTTGTTCCCAACCTTTGCATTCCAATCACCAGTAATGATCAATACATCTTGATTGCATGTTTGAACAATTTCAGATTGAAGAAGTTGGTAGAATTCTTCTATTTTATCCTCACTGACTTTAATGGTTGGTGTGTGAATTTGAATTATAGTGGTATTAACGGTTTTCCCCTGTAGGCACCGGGATATTATCCTATCACAGACAGCGTTATACCTCATGACTGATCTGGATATGTCCTTTTGACAATGAATACAACACCATTTCTCTTCAATTTGTCATTACCAGCATAGTAAATTATGTGGTCATCAGATTCAAAATGGCCAATACAGTCCATTTCAGCTCACTAATACCTAAGATACTAATACCTAAGATGTTTATGTGTTCCATTTCATTTTTGACAATTTTCAATTTTCCTAGATTCATACTTTATGCAGTCCAAGTTCTGGTTATTAATGGATGTTTACAGCTGTTTCTCTGCATTTTGATTTGTGCCCATCAGCAAATGAAGGTCCTGAGGACTTTACTCCCACAAGCTTTACTCCATTCGCATCATCATGGTCAACTCTACTTTGAGGAGGCAGCTCTTCCCCAGTCGCATTTTGAGTACCTTCCAACCTGAGAGGCTCATTTTCTGGCACTATATCTGACAGTGTTTCTCTGCTATTCATAAGGTTTTCAGTGACTAAATATTCAGAAGTAGTTTGTTACTCCTTCTTCCTAGTCTGTCTTTGTCTGGAAGCTCATCTGAAACCTGTCCACCATTGGTGACCCTGCTGGTATTTAAGAAGGTGAGGGAAAACCAAAACCTACTTTGCACTGTAGGATAATACACTGAACAGCAATGTCGGTTTGGAGTGCAAGGTCAGCAGTTCAAACCTACCAGCTACTCCTGAGAAACCCTTGACAGGGTTGCTATGAGTTGGAACTGACTTAACAGCACTTAACACCACTGGAAATTTTGAGAGTCCCCAGTTAGTGCAAATTTCTCACCAAATTCCAGTTGAATTCTCTTGCTCTCTTTTCTGTAGTGAGTGTTTGTTTGCAGGAATAGAAATCTCCACATAGCTGAAATCGACTCTTGGCATCCCCATGTGTATCAGAGGACTGTGTTCCATGGGGATTTCAGTGGTTGTGACCATTTAGAAATAAATTGCCAGATGTTTCTTCGGAGGCACTTCTGGGCTAGCAGATGTTGCATTAACCGTTTGCATCTCTTGGGGATTCCTGCTGAAACAGTCCCAGGTGGTTCCTGGCTCATGGGTAGGGTAGACTTCAGTGTCTTGGTGATGTGTTCGTATTTCGTGTGCTCTGCCCACCATGGACTCAGATTCAGCCTAAATTCTTCATCTCCTCGTACTTTTCCTCTGACCACTCTGAGGTTGGGTGTGCTACTGTTGAAAGAGCTGCTTTTCCCGAAGCCCTTCTGGTGTCAGGTGGATCCCACGCCCTCCCTAGTCAGTACCTGGGCTAGGGTGATGCAGATTCCCAGGCTGGACTTCCTCAGGAACCCTGTGATGGGATTGTTTTTTTTTCCTGAGCCTGAGCTCTTTTGTACGCCATTGCCTTTTCCTCCTGTCTCCTTCTCTCTCCCCATCTCCCCAAACCTCTCCCTCCCCACTCATTTGATGATCAACAGAAATACTTTAGTGTAATTTCCTTTCTCACTCAAGAAATGCCTTCATCCCCTCTCCAGGAAGAAGAAATGCCAGATGTAGAAATTGACATCGATGATCTGCTTGACGCAGACAGTGAAGAGGAGAGAGCTTTAAAATTACAGGTAAGAAAGCAGCCCTTCTACTCTCCACCCTTCTAATGAGGAATACTCTCCCGCACTGGGGTCTCTAGACTTAGCCTGAGTGGACTCTGCCCTGACCTCGTGCACGGGGGTCAGCGGAAGGACTGTATAGTGAGTATGCATTCATGGAGGTCTGTGTTGGTTTAGTTGTCTTGACTTCCATCAGTTCTCAAAACACCCTTATGAACACTGTTTCTCCTGCCTCTTAGTGGGAGAGAGAGCTGGTTCTGCCCCCAAAGACCCGTTTGCAAGTCTGGCGTTGTATCCTTCATGATACGTGTTCTAGATCAGTTTGCTTAGAGCAGGGGTGGGGAACGTCTGGCCTGCAGGCTGTATATTGTTGTTGTCAGGTGCCATCGAGT
>NW_006408700.1:6565705-6597560 GCF_000296735.1 Chrysochloris asiatica
TTCCATCTGGCAAGGTCCATGTGTATAGTCGTCTGTTATGCTGTCTAAAGAAGGTATTTGAAATAAACAAATCATTTGTCTTGCAGAAATCTATCAGGCTGTATAAGTCCACAAAATCATTGGATCTGGCCCTGCTAAAGCAACCACAGATGGGATTTGTAATGTAATACATCCAGGAGCTTTTTTCATAGCAATATAAATTTGTATTAAGTGATGTTATAAATATCCAAATGGCCCTTGGCAGAAAAAAAATGTCCCTCAACCCTGGCTTAGAGCATAATTCTATTTAATAAAATACTTTCTCTTTGAGGACGCTCTCTCTGTAACATTCTAGTACTGCGGGTGTTGGGATATCTGATATTTTCACAGTCTAGAGTAGTAAAATATTTCCTTTTCCAGAGGAGGTGAAATGTATCATTTTAAAATCTGCATTTGGGAGTTCCTAAAGCCAGTTTATTTGTTGTTATCCTTAATGTTCACTGAAAAGACTGCCAGTGGCAATTGGTTCTGGCCAATGGCGGATGATCACTAGAAGCGACCAAAAGGCACAGTTTAATGTGTGAATGTGTTTGGTGGTGGTGGTGTGCGGTGGAATTGGTTCCAACTCATAGCAACCCTGTGTAGGGTTTCCGAAGGAATAGAAGGCTATATGGGAGCAGAAAGCCTCTTCTGTTTCCCATGGAGTGATTGGCAGATTCGAAATGCTATCCTTGCAGTTAGCAAACTAGTTTATAATCCACTACTCTACCAGGGCTCCTTATGAATGTGTTTAATGTGCCAATAATTGCTTGTGTCCCTGGAGTGGTGAACAGACTCAGTTTAATGAGTTTTTTTCTGTGTGGTAGGGTTACTTGGGAGACAACAGCATCCTAGTTATAAACGTTAGTGTTTTTTTTAAATAAGGGAAAGCAGGTACTGACTCTATAGAATGAGATCCTGGTGACATAGTGAACTAAGTGTTAGGCTGCTGACCAAAAGGTCAGAGGTTTGAACCCGCAGCCGCTCCATGGGAGAAAATTTAATAAAGATTGTAGCCTTGGAAGCTCTGTGAACACTTCTGTCCTAAGCTGTAGGGTTGTTATGAGTTGAAATCAACTCAATGGCATTTGTTGTTTTTTAGTTCTAGAGAAAATGTAATGACAGACTAAGCTTTCCTGAAGTTGAGAACTTGAAAGGGGCTTCAGCTGACCTCAGGTCATGGTGCCCTGGTTCCCAGATGAAGAGGCTGCCACACCCTGGCCAGAACACCCCCTCCCCCCCACTGCATGCCACCACCCCTCACACAGACTGTGAAACTTTAAGTATATCCAACCTATATTACCCAAGCTGGCTGCTAAAATGAAAAGGTGTGTGTGTGTCTGCATGGATTAGGGCAAACAGTCACTGGCCAGATGGATCGATTTAAAACTCTTGCATATTACAGATACAACTTTTTATATCTCCACACAACAACTGGTGCTAGAATAAAAAAGTGTAATTCTAGATAGTTCTTAAGAAATCTTGATTTACCATGTTTCTGATTATACTAAGAAGATGAAATGAGTTTTAATTTTATATTAACAAAGATATTTAAATTGGAAATAATAACTCTACCTTTTGTTTATTTCATCCTAGGACGCTCTTGTAGACTGCTACAAACCAACAGAGGTAAACCAATCTCTCTTTATAAATGTCATGCTATAATTTGTTCTTTATTAAATCATGCTGTCGGTTTTCAAAGCTAGCACACAATAAGTGGGCTTGATTATGTGTGCATTCTAAGTAGTAATTATTCTCCATAAATGTGTATGTTTGAATGATACTAACTTCATTATATCTAAGCCTAAACATGTTTGGTACAGGAAGAGTTAAGGCTAATGGAATTGGGTATGATACTTGCTTTTATATCAAAGCCAAACTTCAAAAGGTTATTGTAAAAAGATTTTGAATTGTCGTAAAAAGTTTTAGGTTTATATCTGGAGAATACATTCTATTAGATTATAGGAATATAATTTTTAAAAGCTTAAAGCTGATTCATGCTTTCATAAGAATTAGCTTGCTGGAAGGAGACATTTTAGACTTTGGATATTTATCAAATGTGTAGATACTAGTGTGGGGAGAAAGATGAGGCCTTCTGTTCTCATAAATATTTACAGTCTTGTAAACCATGGAAACCCTATACAGGGCTGCTAAGAGTCGGAACTGACTTGCCAGAAGTTAACAACAACAACAACAAACCCTGATCCAGAGTCACTATGAGTTGGAACTTGCTTGATGACACACAGCAAAAACAATTTAGTTTGCAGTGTGAAAAATAGTGATTATTAGTCTAATTAGAACAGTACTGTTACAGTGTTACGAATGATTGAAAAGCATAAATTGTAGAAATTAAGGTTTGGGTTATAAATAAAACTATTAGCAAAAGAAGTTTACTCAGGGTGTATCCATGATAAATCGGAGAAGTTAGACAACCCAGCACATTTGGGAGTTTCTCTGTAACATCAAAGCATTGTTGTTGTTAAGTGCCATGAAGTTGGTGAGTCGGTTCTGACTCACAGTGACCTTGTATAGGGTTTCCAAGGAGCAGCTGCGTGGGTTTGAATATGCCAACCTTGTGGTTCGAAGTCCAGTGCTGATCCTACAGCGCCACACCATGAGTCCATAGGCATTGGTGTTAGACTTCTGAGTTTTATGTGGTAGTATAATTATGGCATGAGACGGAAACATGCTTTTATTGGAATGAACTCTACGGCAGTGGGTTTGGTTTTGGTTTGAGGTCTGTTACTGAAGTGTTTTATGATGGCTTGGTTTGAGGCTATTACTTATTTAGCTTTCTTCTTACACTCCCAATTTCCTCTTTCATTGCTCATGTGTTATAGTCCTAGAGACTTTTTAATTTTAATTTCTTGCCTCACCTTAAAGGTGTTATATTTGGTATTCATATATTTGTGTATTATATTAATATATTCTCATCTAGAACACTAAGCTCTTTATCTGCTAGTTCTTCTTGCATTTCTAAGCATGTGTTTACCACTATTTTTTCTTTAATTATTAACTTAAGGTAAAAGATGGAGAGCTAGTTTTCTTTTCCATCCTCAACAAAGGTAGCTGTTTTGCTAACTCAGTTGTTGTTGTTGTTAAGTGCTGTTGAGTCAATTCTGACCCATAGTGACCCTGTATGGATTTCCAAGGAGCAGATGGTGAACTTGAACCACTGACCTTACAGTTCAAATGGCTTTGCAGTCTGGTGCATTAACCCACAGTGCCACAAACTCAGTAGTTGAGGTTTATAATATTAGGAGTTAAGCAAATGTTTTTCACTCCTAAGCCAAACAGTGAAATCTGACCACAACTCCATTGTTGTATTGCTGTTGTTCAAGTCCATCAAGTTGGTTCTGATTCACGGTGACCCTGTGAATAACAGAAAAAAAATGTTTCCCAGTCCTGTGCCACCCTCACGTTCACTCAAACAAATGGAGCCCTTTGATTTTCCTGGGGTTGATAAGTCTTTCGTTTTATCTAGTGCCTATTGTTCACTTTTGTTGAACTCTTCAGTATCTGCATCAAACAATATCTATATGTCAGTGTGTTTTCTCTGTGTTCAAACAATATCACTGCCATCTTCCCTCCCCAAGACATTTTTTCCTGAAGCCCCTATGTAATCTGGAGACGATACTCAATGGGTCTGTTGAGTGGCTACTGTCCTCAGATTTTACTGCTTGCGTTTGTTAGATGTGTAATTTCTTAATTTCCCAGCCTTCCTTGTTTTCGTTAGAATATATCATCCAGGACTTTTTTTGGGGAAGGGTGTACATAGGAGGTAATTAAAAAAAAAAACAAAAAAAAACTTATATACTAAAAAATATTTCAGTCATTTAGTTGACAGAATTCTAGGATGAAATCATTATTAAACCTCAATTTAAAAATAATTATTCTATTATTATACTAGTACTACTTCTAGTGTTAAGCAATCGGATGCCATTTCCATGCTCCGTCTTTTATGTGGGATTATCTCCTGCAAAAATGGTGTGGTGGCCATGTCTGACTTCTTCCAGTTTCAGAAGAGGGAAGGAGAATCAAATTCAAAATCAGCTCTTAATGGATTTGTATGACGAGGAGCTTAGACATGTCTCCATCTTCCCACCATTCTGACACCCACTTTTGGCACTATAGTTTTCTGCTGGGTTCAGTAATCTCTTGCATAGGCCACACAGAATTCACAGACTTTAATCACAACTGTGGGGCCTATTAGGGAAGTGAACCGGGTACAAATGAGGATCAGAAACACTTCAGGAAACAGCAGTTCTCTGGTTAGGGACGCGTCTTCTCAGCTGTACCACAAGCATGTCTCTCTAGGCCATGTGGCCCCTTGGCGACTGCCTTGCTGGGGCAAGTGTTAGAAGCTTCTTTTGCTCCACTGATACAAGCCCTAAGGGTACTCAGCATTCATTACTCCTTCTGTGGGTTGAGTAGCCCGTTGCTTTTTTTCTCCATGCCACTGCCTCTGCCCTCTCGTGGTCCACAGGACGTTTTCTGCTCATGATTCTTTCTCTTGATGGTCTTGAGATCCTCTGTTTGTCTTCTGAGATGGCTCCTTGTAAAACTAACCGATACACGTGTTAGAGTCCCATATACCCTGTGTGCATGGTCTCACCCAGTCACGTGGTGGAAGTTAGAAAGAGTAGTGAAGAGCCATAATCCACTGTATCTCATCTCCGTATTTTGAAACTTTGCAGGTTCCACTCTGCTGTGGGCCCTTTCTTATTCAGACGCAGGGTTTCTTAGTCATTTCTCAAGCCGCATGTACCTGTTTTACAGAAATTGTCTTTTAGTATTTCTTGGCTAATTTATTCCTCAGTATTCTATAGTTCTGGCTCTTCTACTATTTAGATGTTAAATCTTTGGATTGTTCCTCTAAGTTTTAATTTTTTAAAAAAACTCTTTACCCTTTGTTTTCCATTTCTTTCATCTTTTGTTTTACTTTCTGAAAAGTTCCCCTCTTCTAGCTTTTCTAGTGATTTAAAAGAATGTTTCAAAGATCTTTTATTTATATATATATATCTGAGAATCCTTTCTGGATCTCTGTGTATTATTTCATTTAGCATGTCTTCTTGCTTCCTGGATGTGATTTGTTTTCTTTTTGAGGATATTAATCAGGCGTTTCCTTTTCTTGCTTTGCTTTTTATATTTTTAAGTTTGTTGATTTGTGCATCGACTCTATTTTTCTGCATCTTACCTTTTACCCGGTTTGGTCTGTCTGTGCTGACTTCTGCCAGTGTGGCCATGTGTGACTGTGAGGAGTCAGCAAGTTGATTGGAGAGAGAGAGTGGGTGTCAATAAGTCATCAAGCAAGCATGGCTTGCTCTCTGGTGGGGCCTACTGTGATCTGGCTGTAAGCCAGGATTATTCTTCCATGGTTTGTGGTGTGGAGGGTCTGGGCAGGGGCAGAGACTACTTCTCAAATGTCAGCATTTGGAAGTCTTGTCTCAGGAGAAATTGATTTTTTTTTCAGAAATTGACCCTCTCATTTCCTGCCTGAAACTGATGGTCTGAATTCAGGCTTTCTGGAAGCAGGGAGGGAGAGGAAGAAAGGGAATCTCATCATTAAACTCCTTGTTTTATCGTTGTTAGGTGCTGTGGAGTTGGCACTGACTCTTAGTGACCCTATGCACAACAGAACAAAACACTGCCCTGTCCTGCAGCAGCCTCACAATCGTTGCTACACTGGTGCCCATTGCTGCTGCCACTGTGCCAGTCCATCTTGTTGGGGGGGGGGTCTTCCTCTTTTTTGCTGACCCTCCACTTTACCAAACATGATATCCTTCTCCAGGGACTAGTCCCTCCTGATAATATGTCCAAAGTATGTGGGAGACAAAGTTAGGCCATCCTGGCTTCCAAGGAGCACTTCTTCCAACTCTTTGGGTACCCCAAAACCAACCAAACACATTGCCATCGAGTTGATGCTGATTCATTCAGCTCTTGGGGAAGGCTCTCTCTGACGTCTCTGGGAGAGGGAAGTCTCATTCCTTTTCTGGAGTTCTGGGTTCCTGGGTTCCTTGGCTATCTCCATGTGGCACGTGATACAAGGTAGAACTGCAGTCATTATGACTGTAATGTTTCAAGAAGCAGATTTCCAGGCCTTTATTCCTAGTGCTCATGTATTCATTTGAACCACCAGTCTTTAGGTTAGTAGTTGAGTATGTAAACCATTTGTGCCCCCTGGAGACCACTTTGGGGACAAGGCTTCTTTGCTTATAGATAGTACAGAACTAATATAAGGGTTTGAAGCAGCTACATATTTGGAGAGCAATTTTAAATTGTTGTGAAGGACTAGACAAGGAAGACTGGTGGGATTGTCACCAAGAAAGGCGGTGGGCTATGCCAACAGTTTGCTACGTGGGGGAGGGTTTGCTGATGGGAGGGGAAATAGACTGGTAGGGAGGCTTCATTATCCCCTTTTCTTTGGTTCTCTTCCTAAGTGTAAATGTTCACGGTTTAGTTTTTCAGTGATGTCTTGAGCTGCTATCACAGAAATACCACCCAGTGGGTGGCTTAAAAGAACAGACATTTTTTTTCTTACTTGTTAAGAGGCTAAAAGTCTGAAATCAGGCCACCAGCTCTCGGGGAAGGCTCTCTCTGGTGTCTCTGGTGTCTGTGGCAGACGGAGGTCTCGTTCCGTTTCTGGAGTCCTGGCCATCTCTGTGTGGCATGTACCTTCCCCTCCTTTTGTGCTCTGTGTGCCTGATCTGCCTTACATGGATATGAGCTTTTTCCCATAACAAAGAAAACCCTGTTCCCAAATGAGATTGCATCCATACAGAAGAGGGGTTAGGATTCCAACACATGCTTTTGGGGGGCACCACACATCCAGAGCCGGTGGGAAACGTTGGGCTTGCTGTTTTCTCACTGATAGGCTCTGTAGAAGCTGGCTGTAGGAATGCACCCCATTTTCTCACCAAAATGAGCGCCAGTTTTTGTAATATCTGTAGAGCATAATACTTACAGGTATTCACAGCCATACAATCAAATGAAAGTGGCATCTCTTCCCCTTGGAGCAGAAGTCCTCCTCTAGTCTCTCTCTGGAGCTTCAGAAACACAGAAGATGATGTTAGAGTTGTTCTTCAGTGTTCCAAAGGAAGAAAGTAGGAAATGTGGAGTTGACAAACAAACACCTCCGAGTTCTTTCTTGTTGTTAGGTGCCATCAAGGTGGTACCAACTCATAGTGACCTTATGCACAACAGAATAAAGCACTGTCCCATCCTGGTCCCAGAGTCGTGGCCATACTTGAGCCCATAGCTACTGCCATGGTGCCAGTTCATCTCGTTGGGGGGTCTTGGTTTTCTCCTACCTTTACTACAGACATGATATTCTTTTCCAGTGACTTGACCCTTCTGATAATAATATGTCCGAAGTAGGAGAGATGAAGCTTGGTCATCCTGGCCTCCAAGGAGCACTCTGGCTGTACTTTTTCAAACATAGATCTGTTTGTTCTTTTGGCAGTCCACACACAGTATTTTCAATATTCTCCTCCAACATCATAACTCAAATGCATCAATTCTTCTACGGTCTTCCTTATTCAATGTCCAACTTTCACATGCATATGAGTTTATTGAAAATACCAAGAGTTGGGACAGGCGCATGCACATTAGTCCTCAAAGTGACCCGGCCGTGAGGAAGGATGCCAGGACTCAGTGCCGAGTTTCCTAACATCTGATCTTGGCCTCTTGCTTTTCATCATGCCACTTGTGCCGGGATAGGGTTTCCAAGGAGCGGCTGGTGAGCTTGAACCACTGACCTTGCAGTTCAAAATGACATTGCAGTTCAGCTCATTAAGCCACAGTGCCACACCAGGACTTCCTGTCCTATCTATACTGAACGTTAGTCTTCTGTGGAGGTGCTATTTCTTATCTTATCAAAAGAATTTCTGTGCAATTATTATGTCAGTTTGAAGTAAGAAATATATAGCAGACATCTATGCAGACTCAAGTGCATCTCATTGCAGAGGTGGTGCAAATGGTTAAATGCTTGGCTACCCACTGAAAGGTTGGCAGTTCAAATCTACCCAGAGGTGGTGACAGTCACAGCATTGAAGACTCTGGAGCACAGTTCTACTCTACAGCACACGGGTTGCCCTGAATGTATTGACTTATTGGCAGTGGGCTTGGGTTTTTTTGTTGTTTTTTTTCAGAGGTAAAGTGGAGGGAGGAAAAAGTATTTAACATTGAATTAGGGGTTAGGGGCACTAGCACAAGCGTGTGTTCTCATCTCTTTGAGTCTCCATATCTGCTCTATAATGAGGCCTGATGTGGCACTGCAGGATAATGCTCTGGACCCTAAAGTCAGTTTGAACTGCAGGGTTGGCGGTTCAAACCCACCAGCTGCTCCTTGGAAACCTTATACAGGGTCACTATGCATTGGAACCAACTCAACAGCACTTAACAACAAAAACACCTGGACTCCTGGTGTGGCACTGTAGGATTAGCACTGGACTGTGAACCACAAGGTCAGCAGTTCAAACCTACCAGGTGCTCCTTGGAAACCCAGAAATCCTATGCAGGGTCGCTATACATGGAAACCGACTTGACGGCAGTTAACAACAATAACCAGTGGTCATCTCGAAGCATTTTTATAAAAACCATTTGCAATGATGATAATGTTAGTCATAATAATAATAATAGCAAGTCAGTATTTTAAAGTACTTGATACCTGCTGTTGTTATTAGGTACAGTTGAATCCATTTCATCTCATTGTCAACCTATGTATACTATGTACAACAGAACAAAACCAACCAAACACTGCCCGTTCCTTCACCAGCCTCATAGCCATTGCCATGTTTGGGCCCGTGACCGTGCCAGTCAGTCCAGCTCATTAAGGGTCTTCCTCTTTTCCATAGACTCCCTTTACCAAGCATGATGCCCATTTTAGGGACTGATCCCTATTGATAACATGCTCAGAGTATATGAGACTAAGTACATCTTGCCATCCTCGCTTCTAAGGAGCGTCCTGGCCGCCCTTCTTCCAAGAAAGGTTTATTTGTTCTTCTGACAACCCATGGCAGAACTCATTCAATATTCTTTTTTTGAAAATGAAGGTTTACAGAACAAACCATCAGTTATATATTCAACAAATCTATACTTTGTTTCATTTCAATGATCCCAAATCTTTCAATGTAACGTTCTTACCCCACTTCCTCCCTGAGATTCTGTTTTCCATTCCTTCTTCTTTCCCAATCCTTCTGAATTCAGTCTTTAGGTAAATGCTGCCCCCCACCCTTTTTTCTTTTTTATCTCACATGATTGAACATTCTGTGGTGTGTGTTGGCCCCATTATCCAATATTCTTCACCTACACCACAATTCAAAGACAACGACTCTTCTATCTTCTTGATTCATTGTCTTGCTTTCCTAGGTATATGGTGGTGGTGGTATGCCACGGTGTCGGTTCCAACTCAGAGCGACCCTGTGTAGGGTTTCCAAGGCTGTAAATCTTAATGGGAGCAGAAAGCTTCATCTTTCTCCTGCGGAACAGCTGGTAGTTTTGAACTGCTGACTTTTCTTTTGAGGTTAGCATCCCAATTCATAACCACTACGCTACCAGAACTCTTTACTTAGTCCTCAGTTAAAGAGGTCTTGTGCAGAGTTTGCCCAATACAATACGTCATTTGATTTCCTGACTGCTGCTTCTATGGGCGTTGATTGTGGATCTCAGTAAAATGAAATCCTTGACAACTTCAGTAGTTTTTATAGTTATCTTGCTGTTGCTTAGTGGTTGTAAAAAGTTTTATTTTCTTTATGTTGGGTGTAATCCATACGGAAGGCATTGATCTTCATCAGTAAGCACTTCAAGTTCTCTTTCAGTTAGCAAGGTTGTATCATCTGCATATTGTTATTGTTGTTGTTATATGCTGTGGAGTCGGTTCTGACTTATAGTGACCCCTGTACAGAGTTTCTGAGGCTACAAATCTTTACGGGAACAGAAAGCCTCATCTTTCTCCTACGGAACTGCTGGTAGTTTTGAACTGCTGACTGTGAGATTAGCAGCCTGATTCATAACCACTACGCTACCAGAGCTCCTCATCATCTGCATATTACAGGTTGTTAATTAGTCTTCCTCCAATCCTGATGCTGCATTCTTCATCACATAGTCCAGCTTCTCAGATTATGTGCTCAGTATACAGATTGAAGAAGTAAGGTGAAACAATACAACCCTGGTGCATGTGCACAACTATCCTGATTTTACATCATACTGTCTCCCCTTGTTCTGTTCAAATGACTGCCTCTCAGTCTATGGACTTGCAGAACACTTAATTTTACTCATGTGGAACTTTACAAAGACCAAGAGGAACTTAATATATGCTAGGCACCAATTAATCTGTCATACTCATTAACTCATTTAACCTTCACAACAATGCTATGAAGTTAATACTCTTGTTAACCATTAAGGAAATCGAGGTACAGAAAGGCTATATAATTCACCGAAGGTCAGCTGGTTAATAAATGGCGAAGTCAAGATGTATATGAAAGCACTTTTAACATAAAGCTTGTCACATGTTGTTGTTGTTAAGTGCCAGTCAAGTTGGTTCTGACTCATAACGAGCCTATGTAGGGTTTCCATGAAGCACTTAGTGGGTTTGAACCGCCGGCCTTGCAGTTCAAACCTACCTTGCGGTCTGGTGTGTATTCTACAGCACCACACAGTAAGCTCTTAACGTGCCTCTGGAATCTGAGTCTATATAAGGGAATGCTTCTTCTTTACATTTATTGTTGATTTCCACTGAGTTGATTCTAACTCAGGAAATGTTAATATACAAAATGCCCCAATTCCCCAATGATAATATTTTTTTGAATGATTAAATAAGAAGAGTAGACTTTAAAGGATCTGCTAATTCTTCAAAGGAGCTCTGGTAGCATAGTGGTTACGAATCAGACTGCGAACCACAAGGTCAACAGTTCGAAACTACCAGCTGTTCCGTGGGAGAAAGATGAGGCTTTCTGCTCCCGTAAAGATTTACAGCTTCGGAAACCCTATACAGGGTCGCTATGGGTCGGAACCGACTCCACGGCACATAACAGCAGCAACAGCACCTAATTCTTCAAGGAATTCCTGTGTGGTGCAAATTGTTAGCAAGCTGGGCCCCTAACCAAAAGGTCAGAGATGTGAGGCTACGCAAAAGTGCTTTCAAAGAAAGGCCGGGTAGTCCACTTTTGAAAAATCAACTCATGAAACCCCTGATGCCTATGGGGTTGCCGTGAGTTGGCACAAACTCAGTGGCTAATGGTGATGGTTGGTAAGTACCATCATGTCTGTACTGACTTGTAACGACCCCACACCTATATGGTTTTCGAGGCAGTAAATCTTTGCCAGAACAGAAAGCCTTCTCTTTCTCCTGTGAGTGGCTGTTAATGCTCAAACTGCTGACCTTGTGGTTTGCAGCCCAGTGTCTATCATAGGAGCCAGCATACTCCCAGTGGAGGTGGTAGAGTGCTAAGTGTCCAGAAGTGTGCATGTTGGTGGTATGTCACCTTCTGCCATATCCGCTGGGTCCACACTATCATCTTCTGTGGGTCACAGGATCAGAAGAAAGGGACTTGTATTTCTCCTTCCCCTTTTTGATTTGTATTTCTAAACCCTGAACTCTTGCCATTTTTATCTGTCTTGATATGGACACTTCAAAATACAGGGAGCCTTGCTGTTGTTGTTAAGTGCCGTCAAGTCAGTTCTGACTCATAGCAACCCTGCACAGGGTTTCCGAGGAGAGGCTAGTGAGTTTGAACTGCCAACCTTGTGGTTTAAATGGACCTTAAGGTCCAGTGCTTATCCTGTAGCGCCACGCCAGGCCTTAGCGGACATAACTGGTGACCGCACTGATAGACTGGTGTTTGCATTTTCTCCCCCAGTTGCCATTTCTGATATGTTGTTAAGTACTCTCAAGTCAGTTCCGACTCACAGTGCATCGGAGAAACCTGTGTAAGGTTTCTGAGGAGCGGCTGGTGGGTTTCAACTGCCGACCTTGCAGCTCAAACCAACCTTGCAGTCCAGTGCTTTATTTTATGGAGCCTTTTGTTGTTAAGTTCAGTGGAGTTAATTCCGACTCACAGCAACCCTGTATAGGGTTTACAGGAGCGGCTGGTGGGTTTGAACCACCAACCTTGAAGTTCAAACCAAAGTTATGGTCCAGTGCTTACCTACAGTGCTACATCAGTACTATTTGTTGTTGTTGTCAAGTATTAATGTTAAAATGTTGTTGTTGTGGTTAAGTGTCTTCGAGTCAGTTAGACTCATAGTGATCCTGTATAAGGTTTCCAAGGAACAGGCAGTGAGTTTGAACCACTGACCTGCGGTTCAAACTGACCTTATGGTCAAGTGCTTAAACTACAGAGCCACACTTAAATGTAGAAAAAGGAGTTTCCTTCTATGTAATGCCAGAAGAAAAGGAATAATTTTCATTTGGATATCATCTGTATTTGATTGATACAGCCTAGAGGACATGGTACAAATCAGGGGTGAGTATTGAGGCCAGCTAGCCCCGAGGAACTGTGTGACTGCCATGGTGACCACATGGCTCTTGTGTTGTTGTTGTTAAGGGCCGTGGAGTCGGTTCCAACTCATATCAACCTTGTCTAGGGTTTCCAAGGAACAGCTGGTGGACTTGAGCTGCTGACCTTGCAGTTAGTAGTCCAGTGCTGATCCTACAGCGCCCCACCTGGCTGCTTGATTGGCAGTTAATAGAACCAATCCAGGTAGTGAAGTGGAGGGAGGGCAGTCCCAAGGACATCTGTACCTGGGAGGTAAGCTAGAAAGTGTGCTGTGGGAGTTGATTTGGAACACCAACAGATGTCTGTAGCCCCCATTACAGTCCTTTATCTCTTTGGTAATTCTTAAATGGCCTCCCTCCCCAACTCTCATCCTGACTTTGCATGGTGATCAAATCTGTGGGTAACATAGACGCACCACATTGTACTGAGACAAAGGACAGAAGATGCACTTTACATAATGGGACTGGAGTGTTGTCAGCGCAGGCAGGAGGCTTTGAAAAATCTGTTTTATAGTCTAAGGCAGTGTGTGGTCTCTAGCTGCATCTTTGTACTCTGATAAACATCCTATTTTTCTTTCCTTGGATTTGTTTCATTTCTGTAAAACAGAGTTTGTGATATTATTACCTTTCATTTAAGAAACCAAAGCCTGTAAATTGACACTCATCATGGTAGCTTTGTCTTTATAACCAAATCTGCAAGTAGGTGATGGGGGGCATTTCCGGGTCCAGTCATCTGCTGGCTTTTGGGGGTGTCATGGTCATGTGTTATAAAGGATAGGGATGTTTGATGCTGGTTTGCAAATAGAAGTTGACCGTGCTTTCTGAAGGCAGGACTGCTCTGTCATTCTGGCTTTGGGGCTAGGAAGATGGAAACATTCTCTTGATGTGGTGTCTTGGTGATATCAGGTCACTTTTATGAGAAGTTTGGTGGTGGCCATTGCCATCTTGTCCTGTTCATATCCAATCTCTGTCCTTTGAGCAGTTTAGGCTATCGTTTAAAATTGTTGATCAGCTTTTGTGTGTGTGGAAGTACACGGACATGTTTAGATCCCTGTTCACTGAGCTGATTAGCGTGCAGAGAAAATACAGGCTGAGTATTTGCAGCATAGAAAAGCTCTGTGGGTGACTAGAGGAGACACAGCTGGTATTTGGCTGCGTTCTTTTTATTCCTTTGTTCAACAAATGTTTTTTGGACATCTCTGAGCCTCAGTTTAGGTCCTGAGACTCAGCAGGGAATTTTGGGCTCATTTTTTTGAATCCCATATCTGGTCAGGGATAAGGCCACATGGAAGAATGGTGAGAATTTAACTGCTTAAGAAATATTTAAAAAGGATAGAAATACTACACTGGCAGCCGATTCAGTAGTTCTCGGAATTTGGAACCAAATCACTTAACAGAATGTGATGGTAAGGAATCTATAGCTTTGGAGCCCTGGTGGTGCAGTGATTAAGCACTTGGCTGCTAACTGAAAGGTCAATGGTTTGAACCCACCAGTTGCTCCTCAGGAGAAAGATGTGGCCGTCTGCTTCCATGAAGATTTATAGCCTGAGAAACCCTGGGGCAGTTTTACTTAGTCCTGTGGGGTCGTTGTGCGTCAGAGTGGATTGATGACAGCAGGTTTGGTTTGTTTATTTTTAATTTCTATTTTAAGCATACTTCACATTTATTTTTGACTCATAGACACCTGATGTGACAGGGTACGAGTACCTCCAGAGGGTTTTCTTGGTTATACTGTTTATGGAAGCAGATTGCCAGGGTCTCTCTCATGGAGCAGCTGGGTGGGTTTGAACCACCAACCTTTCAGTTAGAAGCCATGTACTTAACCACTTGTACCACCACAGCTCCTTTTAGCCTGGTAGACAAAGGGATTTGGGTCCCAGTAGGTCAACTGCTGCCACACTTTCTACGCCCATTTGAAAGAGCCCATGAGTGGTGGAGCTGTCGTTTGGTGTAAACTTGGTCTACATTTGCATCTAAATCCTGTGTTTTGTCTATGTTGTTGTTAAGTGCCATCGAGTCAGTTCTGAACCATAGTGACCCTGTATAGAGTTTCCAAGGAGTGGCTGGTGAGCTTGAATCACCGACCTTACGGTTCAAACTGACTTTGTAATTTAAGAGGTATTGCTACTAGGGCTGTAGTTCATATAAGCATGGGTCTGTTCCAAAGACAACAGGTGTAAATGTGTCTTCACAATCAGTGGATGGCTGCATGCAAGTTAGCTCAGTGAGACATTTACTGAGTCTCATTTTGTGTATCTTCAAAAAAAAATCCATCATGGCTTCTGTGGGGATCTGCTGAACCAGTTAAATTCAAAGCAGAAAGTTCAGCTCAGAAGGGTCTTGGTGGCTATTTATTGGAATTCCAAAGATGTAATCTTGATAGAATTTCTCAAAAGACACAAAACAATCATGACTTACTAAAATGATACTTTAAGAAAATGGAAAACTATATTGGTGAGAAAAAGGCTAGGAAAGTTTTGCTGAGGAATTTCTCCATTACAGTGTACCTGCTAATATTTCAAGGGTACTAAGGGTTGTTCTATAAGAATTTTGTTGAGAAACCTGACCCCATCCACCCTACGGTCCTGAACTTGCCCTTTCAGACTTCTTTGTGCTCCCCAAACTTAAAGAACATTATGATTTCAGTCCCTTGAGAATGTCAAAACTACCACTTTGTCATTATGTACATCGAAGAACACAGAATTCTTCAGGGAAGGGTTAGAGGTATGGAAAACTCCTTCAGAAGTATATAGACCTAGATGGAGGAGATATTGAGAATATCATTTTACATTTTGATATTTTTGTTAAATAAAAACTCTATGATTTTATAGCAATATTATTTGGCTTACCTTCATATTTCTCCTGACCTACCTTTAAACTCTTGCCAGGCAAGCAGAAGCCCCTTTGTATATTACAGGCAGTTCCTGCATTATGCACAGGTTCCATTCTCGTGCCTGTCTTGAAGTCGAATTTGTACATACTTGGGAAGAGTTAAGTATGGTTTTTAGTATACAGCGTACATTTTTATGCATAAAAATCACTAAAGAAACACCTGCAGGTACACCAGAATGTTTTTAACATACTTGTTGTTGTAAAGTGCCATTGAGTTGGTTCCAACCCACAGCAACCGTGTATAGGGTTTCCCAGGAGTGGCTGGTGGGTTTGAACTGATGACCTTGAGGTTGATTGTCCAGTGCTTATTCTACAGCACCACACCAGGACTCCATGACATACTAATATGGTAATAGTAATAAAATGTTTTAGTGCACATTGCCAAGTAGCACCTGTTTGTAGTTATGTACCTTGGATTTTCAATGTAACTGGCTCTACTGGCCTTGGTTCATAACTGTGGGATGTATGTAAGTCAGAAGTCCAATCTAGAAGTGTTAAGTAAACTGCCAAACACATGCAGTCATGGAACAAAACGAAATGAGTTTCCTGGCCCTTATTCAGCCCCCTTAGAAGCAGGAGGACCACAGTAATAATAATGATGAAGGTAGTAAAAAATGGTGAGGGAGGGAGTTGAATGAAGAAGAAAGACATGCCATTCTTCCCAGTAACTGTTCTGTCAAGTCAATTCTAACTCATGGCAGGAAAACTGTTCTCCATAGATTGTCAGTGGCTGATTATAGCGGTAGATCACCAGGACTTTCTTCTGAGGTGGCCTCCCAGTAATTGTTGTTGTTAAGTGTTGTTAAGTCAGTTCTGACTCTTAAGCGACCCTGTATAGAGTTTCCGAGGAGCATCTGGTGAGTTTGAACTGCCAACCTTGCGATTCAAACTGCGACTTTGTGGTCCAGTGCTTATCTTACAGCAGCACACCAGGACGCCTCCCACTGATTATCGGTATTTTGAGAAAGGACAAGATGGAGGAGTCACTGGGTTTAAAGGTCAGCTGACCTGCTTAGCATTTTCAACTGACTGCTTGTGTTTCTCTGGGTTTTTCTTCATGTCATGAAATTCAGAAGGAATGATGTTTTTAAAGACCAGATTAATGCTCCATTGAAACAGCGTCACATTATCATTTTGTGTTTTAGTTGATCTGGACAGAGGAATGGATGTGATTCAGTATAATTAGAAGACAGTTTGACCCAGGGCTTTTGGATTTCAGTATCCTTAACGTGGGTGCCACAGCCAAAAACAAATTTCACAGTGTTTGGGAGCAGGTTCCTTTTGTAGACAAGATTCGGGTATTTGTGGCAGATAATATTCTCCTTTGTTGATAATTGGGGCCTTGGCAAAATTAGTTTACTTTCCTGAGTGATTATAAAGTGGGGAATAATAATTGTGCTGAATTTACCCCATTTATTGTCTGCTGTGGTTGGATATTTTTCCATATGGATTTTATTTTACGTTATCTGAATTTTAAGTAGATGGTTTCTGAGAAATGTCCTAGTGATGAGGGAAGAATTAAATGCCAGTAAGTTTGAATCTGATGAGGGTGCATGAAATTTCTACTTCATATAAACAAAGGTTAGAATTGGGGGGAAAAATAAATTGGTCTTAGGGCAGTGGTGTGAATCTCTAAAGTAAATGAATGTGACTATTCACCACCAGAGCAAATTAATCTTTAAAGGCAGGTCATCAAGGAAATAAATGGACAACATGATTGTCAGTGATTTTCCGTTAAGGGGGAAGAATAACCAGGAAGGTGTTATGACCTTGAGGAGGTTTTCTCGGCAGAAGTCATTATAACAGAAGCAGCAGCAAACCCTTGCCCCTAGCAGATTCATAAGCCTCTTTTCAGATAATGAAAAATGGAATGAGGTCTGATGTGTCCCGTCAGCAAACCGCTCCCAAAGATAAACACTCCCTTCCTCTCAAAAGAGGGGGAATGAACTATCTCAGTGGTGCATGCTAATGGCATGTTCTAAGGGTCATCCATACCAATCCCGGTGTCACCCTGGGCTGGGGACACGCCTGAAGTGTGTCCCACAGTATTGATCTGCCGCCTGCCTGTTTGGCCTTTTGTGTGCCCTATACAGTCAGTTAATTAAGTCTTATGGTGTGATTTCTTAAATGCATAGTTGGTTCTTTGTGTGAGGCCAGGCTGCTGTTTGGAACCTTTTCTAGGTATCACCTCAGAGCAGAGATGGGGAACACCCAGCCCAAGGGCCATGTAAGGCCTGTGTTATCATTTGGTCTGATGCTGCCAAGGCAACCAGCCATCACACTGTTGTGGTTGAAAGTCCCATCGAGTTAGTTCTGACCCATAGGTGACCTTGCAGTTCAAACCGACCTTGTGGTCCAGCACATTAAGCCACAGTACCACACTATGACTCCTAGCCATGGTGGTTATGTGCTGTGGAATCGGTTCTGACTCATAGAAACCTTGCAAAGGGTTTCCGAGGCTGTAAATCTTTACGGAAGCAGAAAATCTCATCTTTCTCCCGTGAAACGACTGGCAGTTTCGCAGCCTGACTCGTAACCACTACGCTACCAGAGCTCCTTAGCCATCACATTAGAAGTGAGTTCAGTCAAAGCTTGACCAAATATAGCAGGCTAAGTTTTAAGTTGATAATTTTGTATGGCCCGTGAATGATGTTATATTTTTTGGCAGAAAAATGTTTCCCAGCTCTGCCTTAGAGCACCACATGCTATCTTCTATTTCCCTTGTGTATTTCAGCATTGGTGCATCTGGGAATTCTTCCCGTCCCCCAGCCCTGTTCAGTCACACCTTGCCTGGTTCCCATGCTGAATGCCAGCGCGTTGGGAAGAAGAGTCAGGTAGTTTCTTGACGCTTCTGTGAGCAGTTGTCACTTGGCAATGAGACACAGGGCCAGGGGCAGATGGCACCTGTGAATATGCATGGTAAGGAAGTGACTAGTGCATTCAGAACCTTAGTGGTTCAGTAGTTCAGCCCTCAGTTGCTAATCAAAAGTTGATGGTCAAACACACCAGCTGCTCTGTAGGAGGAAGAGGTGGCAGATCGTCCATAAAGATCACAGTCTTGGAAACCTTATGGGGCAGGTCTGTTCTGTCCTACGGGGCTTGCTATGTATGAGTCGGGGGACCAACTTAATGACACCAGGTTTGGGTTGTAAAGCATATTCAATGGAGGACGATGAGATGAAGACACACATGGCATTTGTGTGATCCTTATGGTCCATGAGAGCTGAGGCCACAGAGGATAGCACTGCTATCCTGCCTGCTGCTGCTTTTAAATAACTGGGACAAAAAGCGTCAGCACCAGAGTTCTGCTGGATGTCCTCTGTGGGAGTGTGCATGCCTCTCAGAGCTGCTGTGGATGGCAAAGGACCAGACAATGTTTTGTTCTGTTGTGTGTAAGGTGGCTCTGAGTCAGTACAGACTTAACAGCACCTGACCACAACAGCAAACCGTATCACATGATGTGGTGAAAACTTACCCTACAGATTAGTAAGTAAGCACCAGTAAGCCCATGCTTACCTTGCTATTGGGTTATGTGCCTGTGTCACCAGCCACCGCAGCTCGGGGACTAGTCACCAGTTGCTGTGGCTGGTAACTAGTCCCCAAGCTGTGGTGGTGGGGTAACTAATCCCGACTAGAATAAAGTGACTCAGAGCCACTTTATACACAACAGAACGAAACATTGTCTGGTCCTTTGTCATCCTCACAATTGTTATGTTTGAGCCCATTGTTGCTGCCACTGTGTCAGTCTGTCCTGTTGGAGGTCTTCCTCTTTTTTGCTGTCCATCTCATTGGGGGTCTTCCTCTTTTTTACCTCCCCTTCACTTTACCAAGCATGATGTCCTTCTCCACAGACTAGTCCCTTCCTGATAACATGTCTAAAGTATGACAGACAAAGTCTTGCCATCTTATATTCTAAGGAACATTTTGACTACTTTTTCCAACACAAATTTGTTTGTTCTTCTGACAGTCCATGGTATTTTCAATATTCTTCTTCAACACCTTAATTCAATTGCATTGATTTTTCTACAGTCTTCCTTGTTCATTGTCCAACCTTCATATGCGTATGAAGCAATTAAAAATACCATGGCTTGGGTCAGGTGCACCTTATTCCTCAAACTGACATTTTTGCTCTTGAACACTATAAAGAGGTCTCGTGTAGGAGATTTGCCCAATGCAATAACATCCTTTGATTTCTTGACTGCTGCTTCCATGAGCATAGATTGTGGATCCAACGAAGTTGAAGTCTTTGACAACTTCAATCTTTTCTCCATTTATCGTGATGTTATTTGTTAGTCCTATTGTGAGAATTTCCATTTTCTTTACACCATGATGCAATTCATACCGAAGACTGTAGTCTTTGGTCTTTATAAGTAAGTACTGCAAGTCCTCTTCACTTTCAGCAAGCAAGATTGTATCATCTGCATATCGTAGGTTGTTAATGGTTTTTCCTCCAGTCCTCATCCCATGTTCTTCTTCGTATGATATAGTTTCTCAGATTATTTGATCAGCATACAGGTTGAATAAATATAGGATAGAACCTGGTGCATACCTTGCCTGATTTTAAACAATTCACTGTCCCCTTAGTCTGTTCACGCAGCTGCCTCTTGGTCTGTGTACAGGTTCCTCATGAGCACAATGAAGTGTTCAAGAATCACCAGTCTTTGCAATGTTATTCATAATTTGTTATGACCCACACGACTGAATGCCTTTGTATAGTCAATCTAAAGCTCAGGTAAGCATCTTTTTGGTATTCTCTGCTTTTAGCCAGGGTCCATCTCATGTCATTCTGTGTCCTCTCCAGAATCTGGTTTGAGTTTTGGTCAGCTCCCTGTCAGTTTACTGCTGCAGTCAGTTTAAAGTTATCTTCAGCAGATGCATGTTGCTCGGATGTGACATTAATCATATTGTGTGATGGTTTCCACATTCCATTGGGTCATCTTTCTTTGAAATGGGAACACATGTGGGTCTCTTCCAATCAGCCATCCAGGTAGCTGTCTTCCACATGTCCTGACATAGTGAGTGCCTCTAGTGCTGCATCAGCTTGTTGAAACATTCCAGTTTGTATTCTGACAGTGCCTTTGCTTTCTCCAACTCCTTCAGTGCTGTTTGGACTTCTTCCTCCAATCCCACTGGTTCTTGATTATATGGTGCCTGTTGAAATAATGAACATCGACCGATTCTTTTTGGTAGAGTGACTCTGTGTATTCTATCTAGCTTCTTTTGATGTTCCAGCGTCATTTGATGTTTTGCCCATAGAATCCTTTAATATTACAAGTCAAGGCTTGAATTTTTCCTTCAGTGCTTTCAAATTTCCTGCAGATCATAGATTACTAAGTAGGCACGAGTAATCCCATGCTTACCATACTTACAGGGTGCTGCGTTCCTGTCAGGGATTGTAGGTTTGAAAAGGAAATTTGATTCTGTAGGGAGATGCTGTGTGGCGTTGGGAGAGAAACATATGCTAGCGGTACCTGAAACTGAATCTTTGATGTGATGAAAAGAATGTGAAACTGTTCATACAGATTAGTAAACACAAGTAAGCTCATGCTTACCTTGCCTATTAGGTAATCCAACACTGGTTGGTGAAACCGAATCCTGAGCAGTGATTTGAAGCATTTCTTTTCAATGTCTTTTTGTCAAAAAAGGAATCCTAATCAAAGGGTACCACGTAACAGCTGTTTAACTTATTTGTCTGTTTTAAATGACTTGAAATGCTTGCAGAATGACCTCTGTGCCTTGTAATTATGCACAAATCAGTGATCTATAAGGAGGTTAGGGTTCCTCCTTTTCCTACTTTCCGGTGGACCCATCTGTTTCTAAGCAGCACATTATTATCAATGAGAACAGCAGATGAACTACTCTCTGAGTGACTTGGGAAAGGTACCAGATGCCTGGGTATGGTGATAATTACAAAATGGGGGTCCATCTGTCACTGTCTCTGGTGTGGCCAGAGTGGGCGAGGACAGTGGAGGCTGAAAGCGGCAAGGGCCCCCAGGGGGTGTTGCAGGGACTCAGAGCAGAACCACAAACTTGTCCCCTCTAAGTGCCCTGCAGCTGAGCTTTGGGGCCAAATGCCTGTGGTCAGGGCTGTTGCCCAGCCTCTCAGACACTGCTCTGCTTTTCAGTGGAGGACAAAGAAGGAGAAAATCATGCTGGTCATCTTCCTATGTTCAAAGTCTCTCATAAATCAGGTGACTGCTATTGTTAAATGCTGTTGAGTCGGTTGTGACCCATAGTGGCCCTGTATAGGGTTTCCGAGGAGTGGCTAGTGAGCTTGAACCACCGATCTTACAGTTCAAATGACTTTGCAGTCCAGAGCATTAACCCACAGCATCACACCAGGACTCTTAAAGTTTATTTTCCAAGCTCACTAGAAATACGTTTTTTCTTTTCTTTCTATTGCTACTTTAATCTCTCTTGTGTGTGTCTACGTGCATGTGTGTGTATATGTGTGGATCTGTGTATGTCTGAGTGTATGTGTCTCTGTGTGTCTGTGTGCCTGTTTGCATGTGTGTCTGTCTGTCTCTGTGGGTATACAAGTGTTTCTGTGTATGTGTACGTGTGTCTCTGTGTGCACCTGCAAATGTGGGTCTGTGTCTGAGTGTGTTTGTGTGTCTATAGGCATGGTATGTCTGTCTCTGTGGGTGCACAAGTGTCTGTCTCTGTGTCTGTGTGTGTGTGTGTGTGTGTGCGTGGCTGTCTCTGTGATGGAGCATCTTCCCTATGTCCTTCTTGTCTCCCCTGACCCTCCCCACCACAAGTCTGGATAGTTTTCCTGGACTAAAAGAGGAACCTCTAGAACCTTCTTCCATGCAAAATTGTGGTGTACCCACACAACGGAACACTTCTCTGTGATATAAAGGATTGAATGACTGAGATGCTCAGTGACATTGATGAACCTAGAAACACTGAGTGAAAGAAAAAGCCAAGCAAAAGAAAATAAATAATAAATGATTTCATGTTTATGCAATACACACTAACTTATAAATATAACTGGGATCTGGGATGAAGGATGAACTGTAGGAGGAGACAGAATCCCTCAGAGATAGTGGGAACTTTCTGCATCTAGACTGTGATGGCAGTTTTGTTGTTGTAGCCAATAGCGCTGTGGGTTAATGTGCTGGACTTCAAAGTCAGTTTGAACCACAAGGTCGGCAGTTCAAACTCACCAGCTGCTCCTCAGAAACCCTATACAGGGTTGCTATGAGTTGGAACTGACTCAAAGGCACTCAACACCACCACCACCATGGAATGATACACTCTAAGCACTGTTACGTGGGCCCTGACTTATAGAGACACTGTAGAGGGCTTCTGAGGAGTGTCTGGTGGGTTTGAACCACTGACCTTGTGATTAGCAGTCTAGTACTTATCCTATAGTACCACACCAGGACTCCACTTTACACGTTGTTGTTGTTAAGTGCCATAGACCTGTTTCCGCCTCATAGCGACACTGTATAGGGTTTCCGAGGATCAGGTGGTGAGTTTGAACCTGTGACGTTGTGGTTTGCAGACTAGTGCTGACCCTTCTGCGCCACACCAGGAGTGACTTTATATAGAGCCAGATTATTCGTAACTTATTTCTCAGTAAAGTTGATAACCCTATGGGTCAAAGTGGTCCAGCCTCAGCCAATTATTTCCAAAAAAAAAAAATGACCAAAAGGTATCCTTACTGGTGTCAAACGAAGAGCCTTAGGCAGAGGCAAAGGGCTTGGCAGTGAAGGGATCTAGGTAATGCAGTAAAGAATGTAGGTAGAATTCTTTTCTGGGTAGAAACTAGCTTGCACTGGATAAAAGTAACACTCTGATTTCCCCCCTCTTCTTCTCCCCTCACCTCCTCTCCTTCCCCCTCTTTGTCCTTGCCGTAATTTCCTGGGGCCGCTATAACAAAAAATACCACAAAGTGCATGTTGAAAGAACAGAAATGGCTTGTCTCGTAGTTCTGGAAACTAGAGGTCCAAATCAGCAGCCCTGTGGTTCCTTCTGGAGACTTGGAGAGAGAGGAACTGTTCTGTGTCTGTATCCTAGCATCTGCTGGCTGTGGACAATCCGTGCTGTGCCCCATGACTCTTGTGTGTGTGTCTTCATGTGGATCCCCACTGTGTGGCCCTGGGTCTGTGTCCTCATCTTTTGTAAAGTGCTGTTCAGAAGGGATAAGGATGAGGACCCATTCTGCTCCAGTGTTGTTGTTAGGTGCCATTGAGTCCGCACTGACTCATAGCGACTTATGCACAGCAGAACGAAACAATGTCCGATCCTGAGCCACCCTCACTATTGTTACCATGCTCAAACCCATCGATGCTGTCACCTGGCCAATCCATCTCATTGTGACTTCATAAATTTAACATCTGCATGGGAACATTTTCTTTCCACAAACAAGACCTCATTCATCAGGACAGCAGTTAAGACTTCAACGTATCTTTTTGGAGACACCATTTAATGCATAGCAGTCCTGCCCTCCTCCCTCACTTCCCTCCCCCTCTTCACTTCCTGCCCCTCCTTTTCCACCCCCTCCCCACTCCACTCTTTCTCCTCCTCCTCCTCTTTCTGCCCTTGTGTAATTTAGCAAGAGCAGCATGAAGGTACTTAAGGTTCTTGGGGCTTTTATGGGTGGTTTGGGAAAAGGCTGTAGACAGAACCAGAAGGAAGGACGCCTACCATGGAGGCTGTTTTCAGGCCTATATATACAACATGGTCCTCTGTGTATCTGACCGTCTTCTCCCCCACACTGCAGAAAGGCAGCTTGGGTCATGTTTAAAAATGTTAATGGAAGCTGGGACATTATCAATCTTTTTAAGGGCGAGTAGTTAGGTGGGTATGGGGTGGAAAGTAAAGAAATCCCCTCTGCGTGCTGGAGGCCACGCCCCAAGCTCAGGAGTCTGGAGGAGAAAAGGAAGAGTGTCTCTAAGCAGGTGGGTGAAGGGTGGTTGTGTTTGTGCTGAGAGGGGGCAGGGAGAATAGAGGGATTGGGAACTATCTCCAAAGGAATGTTTTCAAGTTCATCTTCACACTTCATGATGTGGTTGTTGTTAAGTGCAGTCCAGTGACCCTGCATAGGGTTTCCAAGGAGCAGCTGGTGAGCTTGAACCACTGACCTTGCAGTTCAAACGACTTTACAGTCTGACGCATTAGCTCACAGAGCCACACCAGGACTTCACACTTCATCATGGGAGTAGCAAATGTTCATCATTTGTAGCTCTTTGAGAAGCCATGGGGTTGTAGTGATTAGTTGCTCAGTTGCTAACTGAAAAGTCTGTGATTTGACTGTACCGGCCACTCTGCCCAAGGAAGACATGGCCGTCTTTCTGTAAAGATTTCAGCTTTGGAAACTCTATGGGCAGTTCTACTCTGTCCTATCTATAGAGTTGACGTGAGTCAGAATCGACTTGAAGTCAGTGAGTTTTGAAAATTTTTTAAATTTCTAGTTTAGCATAGGAGCCCTTAGCTACTGGCAAATGTTTCCAATTCAAACCGATCAGGTGCTCTTTTAGGATAGTGATGTGGCAGTCTGCTTCTGTAAAGGTTTACAGCCTGGGAAGTCCTGTGGGGCAGTTCTACTCTGCCTTAGCGGGTTGTGGTGAGTTGGAATTGATTTGATGACACACACCCACAATTGTTTAGAAGGTGAGGCCATCGTTCAATGGTAGAAGTCTTACCTGCCACGTGGGAAACCCGAGTTTGCTGGCCAGTGTACCTCAAGTATAGCCACTACCATATGTCAGTGGAATCTGTGGGTTAATGCGCTGGACTGCAAGGTTGGCGGTTCAAGCTCACCAGCTGCTCCTTGGAAACCCTATACAGGGTTGCTGTGGGTCGGAACTGACTTGACAGCTCTTAACAACAACATGTCAATGGAGACTGCGTGTTGGTATGCTCCACAGGTTTCAGTGGACTTTCCAGACTAAGAGAGACTAGGAAGAAAGGCCTGGTGATCTGCTTCCAAAAATCAGCCAACGAAAACCCTATGGGTCAAAGTGGTCCAGCCACAGCCAATTATGGGGATGGTGCAGGAGTGGGCATGCTTAGTTCCACTGTGCACGGGGTCATCATGAGTTGGGTCAAGTCAACAGCAGCTAGCCACAAGCTGAAAACAAAAGTACTTGAGGCTTCTGAATCTGCTGTTTCTGAGCAGCCACTTTGTCGCTGGCTTGCTTGCCCCCCTCAACAAGCTTCTCTGTGCAACTTGTGGACTCTGTGTGTTGTTGTAAACTCAGGGGTCTGTAGGCATCCATAGGGGCTGGGCAGGAATAAAGTGGACAGGTGACAGCAATCGGGAGAGTTGAGAACTGTGGCAAACGTGTCTCATCTGAAGAGAGTAACTGCTCTACAGCTGATGGTTGCCGTGGAAGAAAGCACGTCTGGGATTGTAACTACATCCGACTTTTAAACTGAGGTGGTGTCTCCGGATTTGTATGGGAATTTTATGTAGAGGCTCCCTGGTGTGTAGTCCACAGAGAACCAATAAGAACATGAGAAGGAACCACCTGAAAAGATGATAAGTAGCAAGCAGTCCTTAACATTTACACAGGGCCAGGACGAGCGACTGTTCTCACCAGCCAGATCGGAAAACTCTCAATTCACAGATAATGGGGTCGAGTGCACAGAAGGGCCAGTTGTTGTTGTTGTTGTTGTTAAGGGCCGTTGAGTTGGTTCCGACTCTTAGTGACACTGTGTAGGTTTCCGAGGAGTGGCTGTTGAGTTTGAACTGCTGACCCTGCAGTTCAAACTGACCTTGTAGTCCAGTGCATTATCCTACAGTGCCACACCAGGACTTCAGAAGGGCCCATATTGGCAAATAATTGTTGTTGTTGGTGGTGACATGCCGTGGAGTCGGTTCCAACCCATAGCGACCCTGAACAGGGTTTCCAAGGCTGTAAATCTTTACGGGAGCAGAAAGCCTCATCTTTCTCCCGCGGAGCATCTGGTAATTTCGAACTGCTGACCTTGTGGTTTGCAGCTTGATTCGCAACCACTACGCTACCAGAGCTCCTTAGCCCTACACTAAATTCTGTTCTGGTCACATGTAGAAATTCTTAAAAACAAAACTTGAAAGGATTAAATTGTTTCCAGATAACTTAATTGTGTGGCTTAAAAAGGTCAAGAAAACACAAATATGCTCACTCAACAAGATAAATTCAATACATCTGGCATCCAATAAAAAATTACCAATTATGCAAAAAGGCAGGAAAACACAACCTATTATGAGGAGCTAAATTAGTCAATAGAAACCAACTCAAAATTGGCACAGTTATTAGAGTAAGCATACAGGAATATTAAAACCATTATTGTAATGATAGTCCATATATTCAAAGCTAGAGGAAAAGCTGAATGTGTTAAGTAAAGATATAAAAAATGTGGGAAAAAAACAACCCTTACAATTAAACTTCTAGAGATTAAAGCTATAATGTCTAGATGAAAAATGCACTGACTTGAATTAATGGCAGATGTTGTTAATGTTAAGTGTTAAGTGCCATTGAGTTACTTCCTACCCATAGCAACCCTGTTTAGGGTTTCCAAGAGTTATCTGGTGAGTTTGAACCGCCGACCATGATGCTCCAACCGACCTTGATGTGGAGCGCTTGTCGTACAGTGCCACACCAGGACTAATGGCAGAAACGACACTATAAAGGAATAGATGAGAGAACTTGAAGACAGCCTTAAAAACTATTAAAAATGAAATACACAGAGAAAAATAAAAAAGACTTAAAAGAAGGCTGAGCAGAGAATCAGAGTGTTACAGGAGAACTTCAAGTGGCCTGATCCATGTATAATAATTGTTGTTAAGTGCCGGTGGATCACTTCCGACTCATAGCATCATAGATTTTGAGGCTGTAAATCTCTGTAGGAGCAGAGCAGTTGGAAAACTCAAACTGCCAACCTTGTGATTCAAAGTCCAGTGCTTGTCCTACAGAGCCACCAAACTCCACTATGCGTAATTGTTATATGCTGTGGAGTCAGTTCCACCTCATAGCGACCCTGTATAGGGTTTTGAGGCTTTAAACCTTTTAGGGAATAGAAAGCCTCATCTTTCTCCCATGGAACAACTTATAGGTTCAAACCACTGGAATGTTTTAAAAAAAATAATAATGACAAAAACTGTTCCCAAATCTTTGAAAACTATAAACCTACATATCTAAGAAACGGAATGTGCCCCAGTCCCAAGAAAAAATAAACTACCAACATTTATATCATATTGAAATGACTAAGAATCAGATGGAAAATGAATCTATCTAAAGGAATAGAAATTACATGGATAATGAATGAGTTTTAAAATATGTCTAGCAAATTAAGATATAGACTTGAAAATATACGTATTTGTGAAATTTGGAATTAGTGGTGTTGCACTGTAGGATAAGCACTGATCCAAAAGATCGGTTTGAACTGCAAGGTCGCTAGTTTAAACTCACCAGCTACTCCTCCGAAACCCTATGCAGTGTCACTATGAGTCAGAAGCAACGCCATGACACTTTGCAACAACAGTACATAAGACGATAATATTATATCATTAAGATAGTAAGTAAGGAGCTCTGGTAATGTAGTGGTTACGAATTGGGCTGCGAACCACAAGGTCAGCAGTTCAAAACTACCAGCTGTTCCGTGGAAGAAAGATGAGGTTTTCTGCTCCCATAAAGATTCTCAGCTTCGGAAACCCTGTTCAGAGACGCTATGGGTTGGAACCAACTCAATGGCACTTAACGACAACAACAGGATAGTAACTATATCATTTATTTAAATTTTCTAGTTACTGAGACTTATGTATAACCTGATTCCTTTTCTGATTTATATTTAAATTATCACGTTACATTTTTGTCCTGAAGAAAGGTCTGTAGGCTAAAGAAACATTATTCCCTATGTGGTTTTAATCTTTCCTTTAAAAAAAAAATGATCTTTGTGAAAAAATACTTTATTTAAATAGTTCACAAAAATCACCAGAGTTATCAACAAGATAAATTATAAGGCTTGTGATTCTGACCCTTGCTGCCCAAGAGGAAGAAGAAGCAATTAAATCTCTATTCAAATGCTGAAACTCTTTGCAGCAACCATTGGAGTAACAAATTCCAGAGACCTAAAATTAAAACTGTATGTGTGCAGAATACAATGTACTGTTTAAGCCACAGAGTAAATGGGGCAATAGGAAACACATTTAACCTTTCAAATGAAAACTGAATTTACATGGAAAAATGTGGCATTATTTCATCTTAGGAAATTCTTTAAATTGGATAAATTAGACTGTATTCAGAAAATTAAAATAGGGCCTCATTTGACTTTACATGTATTCCCTCTCTTCTGTCTGGGTTCAGGCATGGTAGTCATTTCAATGTCTGTGTCTTTTGCTCCCACTTCTGGTCTAGCTCTCCAAAGGGAATAATCCAGAGGACAGGGCAAGACTTATGCACAGAGCTGTTAGGTATGGCATTATTTATAGTTTTGAAAAGCTGGGAACTATTCAAATACATTTGAATAATTCCAAGAAGCTGGGTGATATGAAGAAAAACATGGCATCAGGATTGAAGGAGGACTCATTAACAACCTGTGATATGCAGATGATACAACCTTGCTTGCTGAAAGTAAAGAGGACTTAAAATATTTACTGATGAAGATCAAAGATCACCGCCTTCGATATGGATTACATCTCAATGTAAAGAAAACAAAAATCCTCACCACTGGGCCAATAAACAACATTCCTATCAACGGAGAAAAGATTGAAGTTGTCAAGGACTTCATTCTTCTTGGCTCAACTATCAACACTCATGGAAGTAGCAGTCAAGAAATCAGAACATGTATTGCATTAGACAAATCTGCTGCACAAGACCTTTTTAAATTGTTGAAGAGCAAAGATGTCAGCTTGAGGACTAAGGTGCACCTGACTCAAGCCATGGTATTTTCAATCACCTCATATGCATGTGAAAGCTGGACAGTGAATAAGGAAGACCATAGAAGAATTGATGCTTTTGAGTTGTGATGTTGGAGGAGAATTTTGAAAGTACCATGGGCTGCCAAAAGAACCAACAGATCTGTGTTGGAAGAAGTGCAGCCAGAGTGCTCCTTGGAGGCCAGGATGGCCAAACTTCAACTCTCGTACTTTGGACATATTGTCAGAAGGGACCAATTGCTGGAGAACAGTATCATGTTTGGTAAGGTGGAGGTCAGAGAAAAAGAGGAAGACCCCCAAGGCCAAGTAGCAGCATCAATGGGCTCAAGTGTGGCAACGATAGTGAGGTTGGCCCAGGACCAGGCAGTGTTTCATTCTGTTGTACATAGGGTCACTATGAGTCAGTACCGACTTGATGACACCTACCAACAACATTCAAATACTAGTAATGGGGGAATTAGCAAATCGTACGATAGCCGTACTATGAAGAATTATATAGTCACTAAGATGAATTTTTAGGAAGAATGCTTAATGTTGTGGGAAAAGGTTTTTGACATATGGTTCAGTGACAAATGGATATATTTTAACAGTCTGTAATTAGGCAACACAATGTCCATAGAAGAAAATATGTTAATAGTGGTTAATCTGGGGGAGTACTTTGTTGCTGGTTTGTATTTCCCAAAATTTCTAGAAAAAGCACGTATTACTTTCATAATAACAAAGGGATTCTTTAAAAATAGACACGAAAGAAACAGCAGCAGCTAAAACACTGGAGTCCTGGTGCTGCACTGTAGGATCAGCACTGGACTGTGAACCACAAGGTCTGTGGTTCAAACCCACCAGCTGCTCCTAAGAAACTCTGTACAGGGTCATTATGAGTCAGAGCCGACTCAACGGCACTTAACAATAACAACAACAACAATGACAATAAAGCATTAGACATTTATGTGTTATGTTTTAGAAGGAGCCCTGATTGCTCTGTGGAATTGTCTTTGGGCTGTTAGCTACAAGGTCAGTAGTTCAAATCCAGCAGCCACTCTGTGGGAGAAAGATGAGGCTTTCTGTTCTGTAAAAGTTTACAGTCTGGGAAATCTTATATAGGGTCACTATGAGTTGGAATCCACTCAGTGACATTGGGTATTGCACTTTGGAGTTGCAAAGTACCACCAGGATCTTTTAGGGTTAGGGTTTATGACTGAGGGTTAGAATTGGTGGAAGGGGTATCTGGGAGCAGTTTTCAGTTTTTCAGGGGGTCTTAATGGAGAGTAGGAACCCATAAGTGTGTAAATGTTATTGTTGTTAGCTGTAACCAAAAGGTTGGAGATTTTGGTCCACCCAGAGGCATCTTGGAAGAAAGGTCTGGGGGTGTCCTTTCCGAAAACCAGCCATTGAAAAGTTCCTGGAGCACAATTCTGCTCTGACACACATGGGGTGACTGTGAATCAGTCGACGCCATGGCGCCCGGTTTAATGGAGGAGAACAGTTTCTTGGTTGTTTTTTACTATTAGATGAATCATGATGTGCTCGATTTTTCCTGTCAGTCACTGGCTGTGGCTTGCTGATCTCCATGTGATTCTGAAGCCACCAGTATTAACATCACCTGTGTGTGTGTGTGTGGGGGGGGCTTGTTAGAATGCAAACTCTTAGGCCCCACCTCAGACCTACTGAATCACATGCCCCTGGGGTGGGGCCCAGCAATCTGTGTTTTAACAGATGGCTTATGCCAGAGCTGACCCCTGGACCACACCTGAGCTCAACACTGGACCAGGTGTGATCTAAGCACCAGCATTGGCATTCCCTGAGAGTCTGGTGCAAGTGCAGAATCCCAGAGCCCAAGTCAGATCAACGGATGCAGAATCGACATGTTAACCAGATCTTCAGGCAATCGAATGCACTTATTAAAGGAGTTCTGGTGTGATGCTGTAGGATAAGCACTGGATCACTAACCGTAAGCTTGGTGGTTCAAACCTACCAGCTGCTCCTTGGAAACCCTATATAGGATGGCTATGAGTTGGAACCGACACCTGGGCACTTAACAACAGCAGTAAGACTAAGAGGCACTGAGCTAAACCTAGCCTTCAGGCGCCAGGGAAGTGACAGAAATGTGTGAAGAAAGCCTGGTAGTCTCCTAAAAGAGCTTGAAGCAGGAGGAAGGCTTGGGGTATGAAGTTGAAGCTCTCTTACTTGTTTAAGCTTCTCCAGTATTGTTCCAATTGGCTTAGTGCATTCAACCATGCATGTGTGTAGGTTCACTGCAGTGGAGAGCAGTGTCTTTAACCAGATATCAAATACACATTTGAATACAGTGACCATCTCATGCTCAACATCTTCTGATCTCTTTTAGGAATTTATCAAAGAGCTGCTCTCTCGGATACGAGGCATGAGGAAGCTGAGCCCTCCGCAGAAGAAGAGTGTATGATCCTGGTCCAAGGCGGAGTTTTCCTGGCAGTGAAGAAGGGGCCTGGGATTTGGACTACAAGATGACATTTACTGAAAAATAGATGTCCTTATGAACAATTCTTTTCTTTTCTTTTTTTTTTTTTTTTGGGTGGGGGTAAGGATTGTATTAGACAGTTATT